>NC_091943.1:13590996-13795996 GCF_041260155.1 Ptychodera flava | reverse complement strand
CGGTGAATCGATAGTGCTTTGACCCTAGTCATGTGATCTGGGTCCCCGGTAAACCGGTTTGTTGATTGAGTGATTCGTCTTAACGGTGTTTCGGAACCAAAAATTGGGGTTCCTTCATCAGTCGCTCTCTTGTTTTGTATCCCCTCCGCTTGGTTGTGTGATGAAGTCATCTTCGTCCTCGAGGAGGAGAAGCCAGATTCGTCATTGAGAGAGTTAGCCACTATTGACTGACTTTATAGTGAGCGATCCGGTGTGTGGTGTCATATTATAAGCTTAATTAACATGACCCAGCATCGACCGGAGTTTCTGGACGCTTAGGGACTGGACACAAATTACAGGGGGGGTGGGCCGGTGTTTTTTGGGGGTGGGTCGCCATTTTTCGCGCAAGCATTTTTGAAGGGTCATAAAATTTTGTGCAAGCCTATGGGGAGGGTCACCTTTTTTCATGCATCAAAGCTGAAATTGCATGTGCACGTTATGGAATACTGAAAAAAGAAAAAATACCTCCTGGCACTTTCATTTTCTGCCATTACCATTTTCGGCGCGCCCTTCGGGCGCAAATTTCAGGTATAATAAACAATGTATTGATGATCCAAGCAGCCACATTGATTTAAGTTGTCATGATTTCTACTTATTCAACACTATTGTGCATAACTGTCCCCTATAATAACTCTTTCAATAACAATTTGGGAGATTACTTATTTTACATCATTCTTCCATTGACAATACATTGGGTATAGGTTGGTGTCAAACGTTCATGTCGCTGTATGTACATTTTTAATTTTTTGAGGACATTGACAGAATACAAACTGTTCAGAATAGTGCGTAGTGTCATCAATAACAACTGGAAGCTTCAGGTCGAACAACTTTTGAATAACAATTTAGGATCAGATAACCTATGAGTTATTTGTAGTTTCCTCATAGCCTAAAATGTATAGTGAATCAACATTTTGGTGAAATTCCAAAATCAAATTTCTTTCACAACCATTGACTTGAAACCACTCTAGTCTAATCATGAATATTAATACTAATAATTAGGTGTACATAAATGCACAGGTTTACCAAGTTTTGTATTGGAAAAAAATTATTCATAGTTTCATCATAGACTGCCATAGTGAATGGACATTTCAGTGAAATTCCAAAATCAAATTTCTTGCACACCCATTGACTTGAAACTACTCTAGTCTAATCATGAACATTAATACCAATAATCAAGTGTACATAAATGCACAGATTTTCCTATTTTTTTATTGGAAAAAAATTATTCATAGTTTCATCATAGACTGCCATGTATAGTGAATCAACATTTAAGTGATATGCCAAAATCAAATTTCTTGCACAACCATTGACTTGAAACCACTCTAGTCTATCATGAACATTAGTACCATTAATTCAGTGTACATAAATGCACAGATTTACCTATTTTTGTATTGGAAAAAAATTATTCATAGGGTTTCACCATAGACTGCCATGTATAGTGAATCAACATTTCGGTGAAATTCCAAAATCAAATTTCTTACACACACATGGACTTGTAACCACTCTAGTCTAATCAAGAACATAAATATCAATAATCAAGCATACATAAATACACAGATTTGCCAAGTTTTGTATTTAAAAAAATTATTCATAGTTTCTTCATAGACTACAATGTATAATGGATCCACATTTCATGCGAAATTCCAAAAACAAAGTTATTGTACACAGATGCACGTGTTACCACCCTCTTCTAATCAAGCACAATTATGTCGATTATTCAGGGTCATATATACACAAATAGTGCATATTTTTAATTCTGAAAATTTTTACAGTTTTGTCATAGACTCCCATGTATAGTGGATCAACATTTATGCGAAATTCCAAAAACAAAGTTATTGTACACAGATGCACATTTTACCACCCTCTTCTAATCAAGCACAATTATGTCAATTGTTGAGGGTCCATATATGCACAAATAGTGCAAATTTTTAATTCTGAAAATTTTTGACAGTGTTGTCATAGACTCCCATGTATAGTTTTGTCATAGACTCCAATGTATAGTGGATCAACATTTTGACAGAAATTCCAAAATCAAATATCTTGTTCACATGTGCACTTGTAAACAACCCATGCTAATCAAGTATATCTATATCAGTTATTAAACATCTGTATATCAACAGATATAGCTAGTTTTATACTGGAAAATACACGTTCGTAGTTTTCTTATAGTCGACTACATGTATAGTGAATCAACATTATCGATAAAATCTAAAAATTACATTTTTGTACAGGCATGCACTTTTTACCTGCCACTTCAAGCAAAGTACATTTACATGAATTATCACACACATATGATTTGATATTTCTTGGACAACGCGTTATATCGGCCGCATTTTGCCTTCCTTTTGGGAGGGCGACTTAAAAAGTATAGCAAGTCAGAAGGGGTATTTAACACATTGCGGTTTTTTTTGGGGGGTATTGAGTAACAGGGGAGGGTCACTTATTTTCATGCACGGATAAGGGGGAGGGTCACTAATTTTTGTGCATGAACTTTTGAAGGGTCACTATTTTTTACGCAGCGGTTTTTCGAAAAACACCGGCCCACCCCCCCCCCTGTAATTTATGTCCAGTCCCTTATAAGGACTTTTGTTTTAAGGGGCATATTTTGAGCGGTGCTAGTGCTCGTTATGTTAACAGTAAATGTTGTACTAATCATTGGTCATTGTTCGGCGTGTGGCGTCGCTTAATTTCATGTATTTCACAAAATCTGCGCACTGATCTCTCGCTTAATCCTGACAGATTATGATCAGGAAAAAGTCTTTCAAAGTACATGCTATCTCGCGGTGTATTTTACCTTCAAAAACAACCATTTGCCGCATAAACTCTTCAGGGACTAAGGAAGACAACTCCATTTTAAATTTACCGAAGTTATTGCGTTGACGGAAGCCGGAAATCTTGCACTCATCGCTGCTCGCCCACTGGCCTGTAGAGGGCCAGGAACAGCAAAGAAATTGAGATAACATGTAAGTCGTTTTTCGACCATTTTCAAAAAAATGAAAATGGTTGAAATTACCATTTTCAATTTTCAATTTAGCAAGTAACAAAATGAACAGCGAATCATTTTAAATTAGTGTACATGATTTAGTATAAACGAGTTTCGATTCTCATCATTTTTGTTCTCCTTCAAATGTCAAAATTATCCTATATTTTATATTTTACAAAAATCGGAAGAAATACCATTTTTGTTATGTTAAGATAGAATAAAGTTGAAGACTTTAAATTATTTTATGCTTTGTTGAGAATGGCAACATCATTTTTAAAAAATAAATTGAAATCAAAATATGAAAAAAGGAACGTTCAATAAAAGTAAACCCGAACTTGTGTCTTCAAATCTTATGAATGAAACAAAATTAATTGATTAAAGCTTAATTTGTGTTTACTGAAAATGGCTTTTCGGATTCAAAATATAAAGACGGCGAAACAGAATAGTTTCATTAATAATGAAATAGCAGAAGCTTTATTTAAAACGGGCCGTCAATCGTTTTTTTTTCAACGAAGATAAAAATGAAAAATAATTTCGATTTGAAACATTTCAAATGTTGCTTTCTATGCCAAAAGGCTGTTTAATATTTTTGGGAATTGATTGGCCGCGAAAACCGTACCAAAAAATTGGTAAAATAAAAATTTTGTCTGCAAAACGAATATTAAAAATTGGTTGTTATTTCATTAAAATGAAAATTACATTTTGCATTTTTTAATTTTCAATAAATTGGTTGGACGCACGCATTCCACACACATTTTTGTACACCTGTCTTATTACAGGTTACAATTGAATATGGAAAGGAAGTATTGTGCATGGTCATTTCTCTTTCATGTAATAGGGCAGTGAGACAAGTTGAGCTCCATCGGGTTTTGACATACACCAATATACACGATATCTAGGGAGAATTACCAGGTTCCTGATCCATATAACTACATCTGGCCTGTTATAAACATTCAAAATGTTTTCAGATCTTTCTAACAGTACCATTTCAGCAATATAACCAATTACATACTGCAATATACAATGATGCATGCAATATTTACCCGGAAATTCTTACTGATGAAAGCATATATGATTGGATTGAACACGGCATCTGATATGATCAACCAAATATATCCGCAAGCTTTTATTATATTGACTGCCATTGGATGAGTGTCTAAGAATTCTGTTCTGTGGGTGAGTACCACCATTCTGAAGAGGTGTATAGGAAGCCAACAAATGGCGAACATGATCACAGCGAACAGGATGCTGGTTATTGCCTAAATAAAAAAAATAAATGTAAGTGACACTAATTTTGTATCTCACTTTTTCTGATCTAAATGTATTTTAGCTACAGACTAAAGGCAGTGAAATTTATTCAATCAGAAAAACTGCATTTTCGTGGCCTAAGAAGCAGAAGCAAAAGGAAAAGCCATCAGATTGACATAGAGGTGTCAGCATCGTAGTAGAATCCGATCGAAATTCTGCTTAATTTTCTACCCTGGGTTGATAGCTCTGCTGGTGGACAGGAGAGAATTGTCTCCTAGCCTGTCTTTCGCCCAGTAATGTGATGTATCAATGGCTCTGATAAAATTTGTGTGTGAGATGTGTTATAGCGAGTATGTGTGTGCGAGTGCTTCATGAGATCTACAGCGTGTGGAGGGGTCGCAGTCAGAAAAATTGTGACAACTTAGCTTGGAAATTGAACCACCCTTTTTAATGGTGGAGATTTGGCAGAGCGGTTTTGACTGTGATGTCTTCGCTGACTGGGTGCCGTACATCGTGAGTTCGCAACAGATCGAAAATCTTCTGAATTTCCATGAATATCGGCTGTCTATATCTAGCGCAACACAATGCCCAAGGTTTTCAAATGGAAAAAGGACTTCATATAAAATTGTACCGCATATTCATGATGACTTTGGTGATTGGAAGAGAGTTTACTGGGTGGTAAGTAAAATTTGTGTCTTTCATTAAAGTACAGTTGCATACAGGAAGCAATGCATACAAATGTTTGACAATAATATTAATTTTGAGATCTTCTACAATCATGTAATTGATGGATGGGGAGAGGTCACTGTTTTCCTTTTGGAGACACTCATTATTTCTTAAAATCAGTGTTAATGCAACTGATGCCTTCATATTCAGTTCTGTTCCTGGGTTTCTGAATACATAAGTTTTGAACCAACGTTAAGAAATAGCTCTTTGGGTTATGGAAGGAAAGTGGTACCGAAATAGTAAACATAGTTTTAAGACATTGAAGGTTTTATACACGCGTTGTGTTCTGTTTTCCGTTTACCCTGTCATTTTACGGAAAAGGCAGTAAACACAACAACCCAGGCTGACAGCAGTGGAGCTGACGAAGACATAAAATGTTGAACAACAACTGCATTTACAAGCTATATTAGGGGCAACATCAAAAGTTCAATGAAGGATAAAAAAACTTAATTCTTTTAGTTTGGGGGCGGGGGTTTTGACCTAAAAAAGTTTCTATCCTACAAATCGATTTAAGGTAAAATTTGCCAGGGGAATGAATATTTTGAAAAAATAGAGCAGAAATGCACACTTTCGTGTTGAATCCAGCGGAGGGAGTTGTTTTAACACGGTGCAGAGCTGTACCTGGCCTAGTTAGTGTAAACAATGCAGGCTGTTGGCTTCTGTTGCACCATAGATGGTAGTTTCTCTACTGTTTCTGGTTGCACTCGGAATTTATTTTTAATTATATCTTGCTACATTTCTGGTGCATGTGTAGTCCGCCTGAATGGAGCAGTGTGAACTGAGTTGTTACAACACCAGGACAGATGAGATAAATTTTATGCCTCTGGAAGGAGAAACCTGGACTTTATTGTTGTTGTTCTTGTTCATTCATGATAAACTTCAAGTTTGTTGTTAGTATGTTGTATTTACATTGGATGAAACACAAAGTGTGTTCCCAATCTTAAGCCCCACTAGCTGTATCTTTTAGCATTATTTTTATGATTTTACTTTGAAACTAAAATAAGTTTGTGACAATGTAGTCATTTAGGTCTGTGTACACACTGCCGGGGCTATATATGCATTTTGAACAAGATAAAGATTACACTGCGATTAAATGTTCGCCCAAACATTAAATCACAGCCCCATGCAGAAAACTAAAACCCTTGATACTATGCATATCTGCATTTAAATCGTATAAACATATAAACTGCACAGCGTAGTCCAAACTGTAATCCACAAGGGTGAATGTTTTCAACTATGACATTGTATGCTCTGATTCCTTTTTAATTTATTAATTTTTGAAAATGCCAGGAAATCAAATGACCGTTAATAAAATTTTAATTTACATGTCAAATGTTTCTGAAAGGAATGGTTTCCTAATGCAGTAAAAGCTCATATCTCTTCAAAGGGTAGATTTCAGAGAGGAAAGAATAGGTACTATAATTTGACGTCAACAAATTTCAAGAGTTACAGCTAGTGGGGCCTTAACGATGCATTACTTTATTTTATCCCTCAAATTGACTGATCCTTAGCTTCGCTTTACATAGATAGAGCCTGGCAACAGGTTCAATATAAGTCAATTAAGTTTCTAGGGGGGGTGGGGGGGTTTGGGGGGAAACTAAGGGAATTAAGTTTTTTATCCTACATTGAACTTTTGACGTCGCCCCTTACAACTCAAAGACACAGCTAACATTGCACAGGCCCATTAAGTGACGCTTAGGGTTTTTTTCTCAATGGTTAGACAATGGAGGGTCCATCGACACAAACTCGGACTAAGATGTTCCTAAAAAAATGCAATTTATGAGGTTGAATAAAAGTCAGATTCCTTTATTTTTCTTTACATAAATAAAAACACAGCAGCAGATACACAGCAGCAGACATAAAAGCAATTGTTAACCCAGAGTATTATTGAGTGGTTTTAGCGCGAGTGACTAATACCAATGGCGGAGCTCAAGACAGAAATTTAACACCTAGGAAATCTATGCCTAAAAACAGGATTCTTCAACTGGTAGCTGCGGCTAATGAGGGCTATTGCTGCAAAAGAGCTTTTTAAGCAAATAAATATTGTTCTAAAGTCAATTAAACGAAGTAATTTAAAAGTTTCATTAACAACAGCGAAGGAAGTATGGTTGGAAAAAAAATCCCAAAGGAATTAAAGCTCGACATGTCACGTCACAGCTGAGAGAGAAATACACCCGGTGATGAACACCTTCAGCTTTATGCTGAGGTCCACACAAGCCCTGTGAGTTTTCTCGCTCATGGCGAAGCGTAGTTTTGAAATTACCATACTCCTTCTTAGAAACAGAAAAAAATGCCGTGCTCTGGAACAGCTAACCAGTTTGAACCTGTTCTAAACGTTTGATATCAACTTAATTGAGGTATGCCTCCCAGTAGTAGAGACACTCATGTGACGCCACTCACACGACACTGAGCGACACTTGCTTGTCAGCCCGTGGGACTCATATGTTATCATAAATACAGTGTCGGGCAGCCAGGAATTTTAAACCAGGGGACACTGTGTCCCCATCGTTTATTTTTGGGCAGATGTTTAGGCCAACATGCATCAGTTGTTAATCAGATTTTGTATTATTGTGTAACAAATTAGCTTCGCAAAACAAAATTTAATTTTAATCTACCGGGACCGCTTCTCTATGCTAGAATTTCAAGCAAGTAATTTTAGCAGCTTGTATACCGTATCTGCCGCCAATCAGAGAGACCAGTGGGACTACAACTTCTACAAGCAAGTTATAATATCAAGTGTTTCTTCAGTGTTTTAATTACTTCTAATCACAGCTCCGAAAGTACGAAAATATAAGCCTCAAAATAATAATCCAAAACAAAGGTCATCGTTATTATTGCAGACTACACCCGACACAGTCGACTCGTGAGTGCACCCGCGGGTGACTCACAGTATGCGAGAATGCGGTACAACAAAATCGATTTTAGGGATATTGTCGCAAGGGCGCGCCCTGGCTTCAACACTGAATATTTGCTTGTAATGTAAACCTCTATCCTGTATCATGGATTAAGGTAGTATGCACCTCGAAAGTGAAAGACTTAAACTTTTGCTCTAACTTTCCTCAAGGAATCTTTCTATCATTCTCTTTCAAAATAAAGAATAAAAATAGGGGGTCACCGTGCTTATTTTGGTTCTAGAGAAAGAATTTCCCCAAGATTTACGATATTTTAAATTCAAAATGGCCGCCATCCCTGTGTTAACTTTATGAAGGAAAATAAAAGTTTTCGAATTTCCAAAAACTAAGCCAGTGAAAAGTTTTCTTTCACCAAGAGTTTTAAATGAACCCCCACATGTGGTATATCAGAAGAGAATTGTAAAAGTTTGAGAGTCCGAATGTCTGTCCCCGAGGTGCGTTCTACCTTAAAGGGGTGTCCGTCGGAACTGTGCGTGTGCGACTTTCTAGTTTACAAACAATAGATTACATGCATGATATCTCTGTGCATCACTTCAACATAGCTGCAACATATAAAGTTTTCGATATTAATTGTTAACAAGCATGTTTCAACAGTCAGCAATATATATATATATATATATATATATATATATATAATATATATATATATATATATATATATATATATATATATGATACGATACATAATCTATGTTCCGGGTTCTTTACGTTTTCTTGTTGATTAGAAAGTGTCGACTTCAGAGTAACTCACAAGGTAGGAGAGTTTACTAGAGACTAGATAAGTAATCATGGCATGCTGTTAAGAGCATACCTTTCTCTTGGATCGTGCTTCCATTCTATTGTCAGCAGACCTGGGTAACCTGTACAATCGCAGCTTGGCAACAGTGCGCAAGTAACAAATTCCGAGTATGAGAAGGGGTCCGACGTACATCAGGAGAAAGACGATCCACATGTACACTTTTCTACCGTAAATCGCGCCGACCATTGGCCAACTATTGGTACACAAAGCAGCGGTTCTGTTCTCAACAAGGGGGTAATAATCCAGTTGGTTTAAGATAGGGTAGGGGCAGCAGATAATGAGGGCTGCAATCCAAATGAGGATGATAGCAATAATCCTGTGCCTTTTCTTCGCCTGTGTTGGCAAAGGATACATTATTGCTCGATATCGCTCTATGCATATGGCTACCAAAGTGAAGATGCTGACAATCTCGGATGCCTGTAAGAAGGATTAAGTATTAGCATTAGTTATTATGAAATGTTTAGTATGGTTAATTGTGTCTTATCAGATTTTGCACATGGCTACATTCATTCATTGACTAAAACTGCGCGAAATTCCAGCACAATGAATGCTGGTCGTATTAAATCATTGAAATAACGAAAAAAATGCTGACCACACTCATGTCCACAATGGCGAGCTCTCAACATCACAGAAAGATAGTTGTCGTAAGGGCGGAACAAATGATGACAATGTCTTTCTGTCCTAAGACGACGTAGAAGTAATTCCAAACAAAGGCAAAATAATTTTAAAGCTTTGAAATACCAGACGAGGCAACACATTGTTGGGAAGTCAGTTAAGTTTCGGCAGCATCTCAGATCAGCAGTTGAGGGCAGCGTAGTTAATCACGTGACAAAAGGTGATAATGCAGAAACAACTTTAATTCACTTAGAAAGCAGTTAGTAAACTGTCTTGTTTGGCACAGACAAAAATCTTTGTGCAGTTGACATCTTTGAGAATCGGCAGAGTCAAATATTTCTACTTCCAGGAGTTCAATCTCATATCCAGTTGTATAGTTTGTTTTCTTGTATTGTGACAAAACCATCTTTATAGTATTTACTATCAAAGTAGAGAAAACTAGACAAAAATTAGAAAAGATTTGGACTGATGCAAATGATCTAAATGAGCATGCAAATTTTGTGCATGTCTTTTAGAAAAGAGTCAAAGTTCAGGCGTATAGAAGTTACACAGAGTTCATGAATATTTACAAGTTTAGTTACTCAGAGCCAACTTATTTCACAATACTATCTACACTGGAAATGTCCACACGAGTAATATCGTGGAGATTCCGCGACACACATAACAACGAATATTTTTAGAGAGATCAATCCAAACAACATTCATATTTGTCACTTTTAGGGAGCCGTCATTATTTACGGCCCTGGGGGTCGGAGGAATTTTGTCGGAAACTCCCAAATTTCGAGTGACCCCCCTTGCCAATCATGATGAATTTGAGTAATCCCCTCACTAACTCAGAAATTTTGACTTACTCCTCTCACTTAGAAGAGTTAAATACCAATACATGTAGTTTACAAAAATACAGCAATAGTAAGTACCTTTTAAATTCTGATGTACCTTTCTATTTTATTATCGGTTATCTCATGACGGTTGAAAAGGGGAAACCAACAAATTATATTCAAAGTGACAACAATGCAGATAGAAAAGCTCATGCTATAACCAGTATCCAGCTTTATAACATGTTTTAATTTGGATGGGTATCATGACAGGGTTTTCACTAGGATATCTTACTGTGCAGAATTTGAAAGTACATGGGGAAAACACGAGAGAGGCTGAGGGGTGAAAGTGTCAAACGGGGTGCCCTATCTTGCGTGGAAAATTTTGAGAAATTTATGTGTGTAATTGTACAGTCTGGTGCAATCTAAGAGGTAATCCTAATTTGCTTTTTTACTGTAGTAAAACTGTTAGAACTCCCCTAGGATGGGAGAGCACGAGAGGGGATGCCCCCCTCTGGCATAAAAAAATTCGAGAAATTGATGTGTGTAATTGTGCAATCTGATATAGGGGGAGAGCACGACAGTGGGTGCCCCCTCTCGCATCGAAAATTTTGAGACATTGATGTGTGCAATTGTGCAATCTGATACTGTATTTTATGACATTTTTGCATGATCAAGTTTTGATTCACAATATTTAACAACTAAACAATGACAATACATTTTGTAAAAAATAGTTCTCAGTTTTGCCAGAGATTGAGGAACAAAGAATATGCAGGAATGGAAAGTCTGTGACCTTCTTGTGTCATTTCTCCAGCTGCCAGCTTCTAATGAAAAGCCAGAAGTCAATTAAAATACATGCTTCTGTGATAATAAATGATGACTTCACAACAGTTCAGTTTTGTCCTAGATTCCGTGAAAAATTTGAGTAATTGATGTGGTTAATGGTGCAGCTGGTGCAATGTGAGAGGTGTTTTCATTTTGTTTTTCCATTAGTATTAAGACTATTAGAACACCCCAAGGGGAGAAGCACGACAGTGGGTGCCCCCCTCTCGCATCGAAAAATTGAGAAATTGATGTGTGCAATTGTACAATTTGAGAGGTGTTTCAATTATTTTGCACCAAAAATTGAGTACCCCCTTCTTCCTCTTCACATTTTGAGCAACCCCTTTGAAGTTTTCATTTTTTGAGTGACCCCCTCAAATTCCTCCTTCCCCAGGTCATGACGGCTCCCTTAATGACTCAATATTTCTGAATATGCATACTGTAAGAATGCTTATCAATACAATATGCACGATGAAATGCTATATTGCCGCACTCCGAGCATCAAAGTGTGTACCAAATGACAGTTATAATACTAAGGAAAATGCAAATAAGAGAGCACGACAACTGAGGACAAAGGCAATAACTTTGAACAAACACATTTTTAACATACACAGAGGGAGCATGACGATTCTGAGTTTAATGTTTTATAATGTGTCCGCTATAAATTAATAGATTGTTACTTGTAAAGTGTACCTCGCATGAACACTTCTTGGCTATGCTAACACTAATTATGGGATGATTGTATTCTATATTTTGTTATCATCTATCACATTACGGAATGACACCTTAGAGGTATTATTTAAAGTTTCCTACTCCCATTACACAATGCACAACGTTTCCTCAGGCAGACATGCACAACACAAGCTAATATTACCACGAAGTGTCACCAAGGTATGGCAATAACAGGGCATTGGCGTCTCGCAGCTCGTCTACTCAGAAATAAAGTAGGTATAGTTGCAGTGCAGTGGACTAATGTCAATGTGAGTCTGCATTGAGTAAGATTAAACTTAACTTAGGGAGCGTTCAGTTTTTACGGCCTGGGGGCCGGCAAAATCTTGTCGCCGGTGTTCAAAAAAATATAGACCCCCCCCTCCATTTTTTGTGAAAAAAGATGACCCCCCCCCCCTTTGTCAGACGAAAAAAATTGATGACCCCCCCCCCCGGCTGAAAAATAACCAAAACCCATATGTCAAATTTACCCGCATGGTTTGGATTTGAACTCCGGTACGCGGCGCACTTTATTCGTGTAGCAGAGATGCCAGTGCACAAACTTCTCAGCCACATCCATTGAAATGTCTGTTAATTAGGACGACTGTAAGGCAATTTTTAACTTCATTTCCATAGACAACTCATGTCCATGGACATTGTATAAAGTAAACTTTATTGGAGTGGTTCGCCAAAGGCAGCCCTCCGGTTAAGAGGGTCATGGGCCATTACGTAAAGTCAACTTTATTCTAGTGGGCCACCAAAGGTGGCCAACCGGTAAAGAGGGTCGATCATAGCCATTCATAAAGTAGACTTTACTGGACAGGGCCACTGAAGGCGCACAGCCATTACCATTATTCAGTGCGTGATCCCAGGGTTCCCTCAAAAATGTTTCTAATACAAGCCGCGGCTTCAATTGGGAATTTTATGGTAAGATTGCTGTGGGGTATTACATAAAGTCAATGTATTGTAGTTGGCTGCCGCAGGCGGCCCGCCGGTAAGAGGGTCAATCATGGCCATTGCATGAAGTAAACCTAATTGGAGTGGGCCGCCAAAGGCGTCTGCTCGTTAAGAGGGTCATTGGTAATACATAATGTATATTTATTGTAGTGGGCCGCCAGTGAAAAAGCGATGACCCCCCCTTTGTGGATTCCAAAATTACGATGACCCCCCCCTGGATTTTGCCGCCCCCCCCCCCCGGCCGTAAAAACTGAACGGTCCCTTATGTTCACAAAAAGTCGGGCCGATTGTCCCTGTGACCAGACGAGCAACTTGAGACGATATTAAACTTGATTCGACTAACCACAGTACCTATTAATTCCATCAAAAAGCCTAACTAAGGGACTGGTCAGTTTCTTTGGCCCGGGGGCGGTGGATTCATGGGGGTCACCCTTTTTGACTTTGGTGGTAGGGGGGTCACCATGTTTTTGAAATGCCCAGTAGGGGGCCAGTGTGTTTTTTAATTCAACATGGCTCGTACTTGCGAAAAAAGCATTGTGCCAGCCACAAATTTCATCATTCAGTTGCATTTTTCGGCGCGCCCTTCGGGCACATAACTTTAATAATGATAAGACATTTTTCAGAGCCCCGCCCTAGTGCAAAACTTTAATATATCTGACATATATATATCTGACATACTTGTATGTTTAACATTTTTCGGCGCGCCCTTCGGGGCATTTCTTTAAAATATAAACAATATTTTTCAGCATGCCCTTCAGCTGCATGACTTTCATATATCAGATATGTATATAATTAGAGATATCTGGATGTTTAATATTTTTTCTGCGCGCCCTTCAGCCACAGTAAATTAATATATCAGATATATTATGTCAGATATATCTTGATGTCCGTAAATTGAAAGTTTGTTTTGCAAAGTGTACTGATCATTATGAAATCTGCAGTTCATCTGAAAAGCATGACAAGTTCCTGATACTTTTCTGTTTCCTCTGTGAGAATTCAGTAATAGAAAGCAACATGCACTAATACTGTATTCAAACTTTAGAATTGACACTTTTAAGTTCCTATCGTACAACTGGCATGACAACAATGTCATTAAAACACAGAATGACTGAATGATAAATTATATATATATATAGATATATATATATATATATATATATATATATAATATATATATATATATATATATACACTCACACTGAATTATCGACCTTTTGCTTTACCTTTGTCGCGCGTGGGGGTCACCCTGTTTTCGAAAGTTGGAATGGGGGGTCAGCCATTTTTGACGTCGGCAAAAAAAATCCACCCTCCCCCCCCCAGGGCCGAAGAAACTGACCAGTCCCTAATTACAAAATGAACAATAGTAAAACACATAAAATACCTATAAAACCAAAATATAACTTACACCAACAATGAAACATGAATCGTTTCTACACGAAGGGTATGTAAAAAATAGACGTACACTTACCGTATGCAAGTAGG
Organism: Ptychodera flava; assembly: GCF_041260155.1. NCBI lineage: Eukaryota > Metazoa > Hemichordata > Enteropneusta > Ptychoderidae > Ptychodera > Ptychodera flava. The sequence goes on along the minus strand of NC_091943.1, from coordinate 13,781,890 downwards.
AGACCAGTTTACACATGGCGAAACCAAACACCCACTCTCCCATGACAGTGCTCGTAAACAGAAACGGCAGGCACAAAAGGCTTAGAGTCCAATCAGAAACAGCGAGGTTAAAGATCAAAAGGTAAAAAGAAGTTTTCCCCTTCTTCGCATGTGTTAAAACCAAAATGACCACGATATTCTCCACCACAGACAATGCAACACCGACACTGAATATTACTGTCAATATTTTGACCACACTGTCATCTATTGTAGGGAGTACGTAACGTATATTGGCGTCATCGATGTAATCATCTATCTCTGTTGACGGAGTTGGCGTTAACTGTGTTATTGTTGGACTAGGACTCGTCATCCCTGAGAGACAGAGACAGACACAGGAACAGACACAGGGACAGAGACACAAACAGAGAGATAGAGAGAGAGCACATCCGAGTGAAATTTGCTACATAAAAAAATTTGCTACACTGAAATGAAATTATTACACAAAACTATTTTAGCATCAAATGTAGCATCACAGCACGGCAAAGCAGCAGCCGACTAACCTGTCAACCCAATGCCTGGTTGAATCACCATAATTAATTGTGCTGTTCGTCCGAACAATTGAGAAGAAATACTTAATTGATCAAGATCTCTAATAGCTCCTCTTCCCCTTTCCTCGTTTTGTTTATTTTTTCAGTGTTTCGATCATTTTCTTAGGTCAGCAGAACAACATCTGTGGTATAACACCAATAAACTCCTAACACTCACAGTACAAAGGCTTTTACGTGACAATCCCTACACCTAGTATCCAGGAAGGTAATTCATGTGTACAAGAAACAGTCTGAGAGAAGGAAACCCGGTGCTTAGATTGGGGATTTGGCCGAGCGGTTTTGTATGTGGCTTCTCCGCTAGATGACTGGGTGTCGTACGTTGTGAGTTCTAACCCGATTGAAAACACCTTATATTCAAAAAACTACTTGAGTTTTTTCAATTAGTGGGCCTAAAGTGTTGCGATAATTTTTGATTCAGAAAGTACAATTCAGAAATCAATTATGATCCAAATCGAGCTGAATGATAGATATATATAGCTCTTATCTTTGAACTTTTAATTGAGCCAATGATACAATTATATAGTCTTACTTCAGAGGCTTAATTGTATTAATATAATATAAGTATTATATATAAATAGAAATACAACCCTTTTCAGAATTAGAGCGCAAAGCCAATGCAGTGAACTGCAATAAAACTGCTTACACTAATTAGTTTCAGCTGTAGCCGTGGCCACTTTGGTGTTGAACAAGGCTACTTGATAAAGACCAAAAAGTCTGCTTGTACTACAACTTCCCCAGACAAACTGTCTGCATGGGACATACAATGTTGTCGACTTTGCCAGCTGGCTACAGCTGAAACTAATTAGTGTGAGCAGTTTTATTGCAGTTCACTGCAGTGGCTTCGCGCTCTAATTCTGAAAAGGGTTGTAATTATATATAAATAGAAATAATAACACGAATAAAATAGAAATAATGACACGAATAATAATAGGTTCAATTTCCGAGAAAAGTTTACCATAAGGGTATTTTGGGTCGAAAAGACCAAATATGATATCGATTTCACTGTCCAGTGTTTCCATGGTAACTATTTTAGGGGTTGAAAATTTCAGTTTTTCTAATATCCAATGAAAAGTTACTTTGATTGATATGAAAATTATCTGGCGGGGGGAGTTCGGGTCAGAGAACACAAAAACCAGACTTATTTTAATGTTTTGAGTTGCCATGGTAACTATTTTAGGATTGAAAATGTTACTTTTTCCCTAATTCCTATTAAAGAACTATTCATTGATGTAAGATTGATATTAAGTGTTTTTCTGGTTAGCACACACTCATTTTAATGTGAGATGTTTCCATGGCAACCATTCAGGAGTAAAAATTACCAGTTTTTCAAAGATTCCATCTAAAATCCAGGAATCAACAGAATGTGTTATATCAAAGGGATATTTTGGGTTAGAAAGACCAAATATCCAGTGTAAAAATCCAGTAATCAACAGAAATATTATACCAAAGGGTTATTTCTGGTTAGAAAGACAAAATATTATATCCATTTTTACTGCCTGTGTTTCCATAGTAACCTATTTGCGTTTTAAAATTTCAATTTTTTTCCTAAGTCCATTAAAAGTTATCCCAGTTACTATGCAAATGCTCTCCCAAGTGTATTTATAACAGCATGAACTCTATGTTCATTTTTGTTTTATGTTGCCATAGTAACCATTTCGGTAACCACAGTTTTTTATTTAAAACCATAGACCCTCGAGAGGGTCTATGTTAAAACATAATTCACTGTTTTTTATTTATTTTATGGATTTCTAAGTAACAACTTTTAACATTTGTTCTATAATTATAATAATAATAATTGTAATTTCTTTGCCTTCATTCTAGAAAGAATAATAAAGATAATGTATATTGGGGCCATTTGGTCAAAATTATGTTTTCCGTTAATTTTAGTGTGTTAGAATTAATTTTACATAGACCAGAAATAATTTGTCAAGCATTTTTAATTGTGTTTCATGCAGTCATCCAAAATAAGTGTTATATGGTATATTACTAACTTATTATGCATTTATCGAATTAAGTTTATGCCTTCAAATTAATTTTATGTGCTGAAATTAATTCTACTAGTATCCGAACCCAATCCTCCTTATCACCCAATGTACCATTATATTTATCACAAGCAGTAACAGTAGGGCACAGGGTTTTTTTGGTTTTATTTAAAACATAATTCACTGGTTCTTATTTATTTTATGGATTTATAATTAACGACGTATAATAATGTTCATTTTATAATAATTTATTTTGATTTCTTTGCCTAATTCCAGGAAGAATAATGAAGACAAATTATTTCTGATTGTTTAACTAAAGTAAAATTATGGCCATGTAGTGGTGCATTATTTTTTGTGTGACCTGGCGTGACCCCATTAACTCTATGATTCTGATGATTAGCTAGATCTCCCCTTTCCATGGTAGCAATGGCTAAATTTGAACATGGTCCCTGTATACCTTTAAACATTTTTTTAAACCCAGCAGGCCAAGACAAGGGGAAATATTACAAGTTAAATGTTTCATGTTTAATATTGCCCAGGGCTCGAAATTAACTTTTATTCCCTGGTAGTCCACTTGGGCAACCATATTCTGAAGTTGGTAGCCTGGTGACACTGGCTGGTAGCCCATGCATATTTTAGATCAGGGGTATCTTTTTTCGTTAACCAGACAAGAAAGGGCTATTTTACAAGGTTCTGCCCATGAAGTGAATTTTCTAGTCTTTTGATGTATATACTTGCACACCTTTAATGCCCAAGGAAACAGGTGTAATGGACGACAGTGGGACTCAAAAGTTTTGTGACCTATAAACAACCCGTTTCACTCTCACAGTTGTATGCAAATTTTGAAAGTCGCCATGACAACATGACAACAATATGGCCTTTTCAGCACTGAGATATACTGTAGCAGGGCTAAAAATAGACCATGGCCCTTCTGTTGGGAGGAGGCATAATTTCCGTGTCATTGTGATTGATACATTATTATCAAAAAGCAACGAGAGTGAGTTTTATTGGCAACCGTTTCCTGTGCCTGTCATTCAAGTACGTCAGTTCAGATATGGAAACTTTGTTGCAAAGTTTCATCGCACGGCCGGTCGTCTCCAGAACAAAATCATACTATGGCAAATTTCTATGCCAAGCTGGGTTTGACTGTAGCCCTACGAGTATGGCGAGAGTGCCCGGCTTTGTCTACGCTGCCTCCCAAAGCCAGGTGGTAGGCGGCGTAGCCAAAGCCGGACACTCTCGCCATACTCGTAGGGCGTGGTTTGACTGCTCGTCCCAAAGTGACGGACGCATCTTTCAACCTTTCAGCTTGGTGAAAAACGCATTTATTGATTTGCCAAAGGCCTGTGGACTCGCTTATTTTTGCACAATGCTACAAGGACATAGGAAAAAGTTGTTGAATACTCACTGTTTCAGTGAATCCGCCATGATGAGAGTTCTCAAATCAAAAAATGTTGCCGAGCTCGAATACAAATGTCTTCTCATTAAATTACGTCATTGTTATACAAGAGTTAGCATTCCAAAGTCTGTCACCCTGATTTTTTCAAAGTTTGGAGAAGGCCGACATTTCCATCTGAATGATTGAACGACGTGAAACGCAAAATTCCATCGCATATTATCTGGCAATATGTACAGTAGAAATACTGTATACTGTCGCTCCAGGTACGTATAAGCTTATACTCCACAAAATGGCCACAGGCGGCGTGAACTTTCTGAAAGGATTTCCTAAACGTCCTACTTGTTACCTTAGGGACTCACTTGTGATGTCCTGAAAAGTATTCTCTGCAGTAATTCTAGTTCTGTCAACATGCAAAGCTCAACGACAAGATTATAGCACGAGACGTAGTGTACAGACTACACATTCACGCGCAGGTGAACTCAATTGCGCATGTTCATATTGGCAGACTACACTGGCAAACGAGTGTGCATGTGTGAAGGTATATTTGCAGCAAATACACTGGCATAGACTCGCCACAATCGCTGTGCCATGTTTTGTGCGCGCCCACGACTGCCACGATGGGCCTGCATTCGAACACTCTTTTTCAGAATTCCCACAGCTTCAATGAACTGTTATTAGAATTCTATATAATACTTATAGCCCCTAAACTTGTAATAATAATAATAATCAGGGATTTTATAGGTTAGTCAACATCGCGAAAGATAGGAAAGGTTACTAAAACTCCTTTTTCATTTACATCTCTATCTTTCCAATGTTGACCAACCCTTGATAAGTCCACGGATTAGCATAATTAGTTGTGTTGACTAATTAATTACAAGATGTGTATATGAGAGATAAACATCCTTGTAATGGGGTGTAAAATAAATAAAGAGTCAAGAGGCTAGGTTAGGCTATATAGTCATTTATTTTATTTACTACGATCAGTCAGAGCATGAAGAAAAGGAGAGGGACTGACAGTGACAGAGAAAACTGAGAAAAACTCAATAATAACCTTGTTAATAGTGATTGGGCCGCCTGTGGATGGTCGTCGCAGTCAATGATTTTGTCACCAACACATGAAGGCGTTGGCAAGTTTTTGTGAGCGTGACCCTCGTTCCATGACCCATGATTGCATCCGGAAAAGTATCACTCTTTTAGTGTTCGTGATCGCGAAAAGCTCATTTTTGAAGGTAAGTGACAAAGTAATTTATTGTATTGTAAGCTTATGGGTTAATGATCTAGCCAAGGGGGTACGCTGCTCACCAGTAGGCCTATGGGCGCATCATAATGGGTCCCACATGAGCGTCCGAATGTAAAACGGCAGCACGTCCCACAACTGCCAATACATCCAGGGCTAGACGGTGGCTAGATCATTAACCCCATAAGCTTACAATACAATGGATAACTTTGTCACTTACCTTCGAAATCAATGAGCTTTTCGCGATCACGAACACTGAAAGAGTGATACTTTTTCCGGATGCAATTATGGGTCATGGAGCGAGGGTCACGCTCACAAAAACTTGCCAGCGCCCTCATGTGTTGGTGACAAAATCACTGACTGCGACGCCCATCTAGGAGAGAACAATTGAATGCGACGCAGACTTTGAATGCGGAGACATATGTGAGAGAAAAACATTTGATTGCGACGCAGACTTTGAATGCGGAGACATATGTGAGAGAAAAACATTTGATTGCGACGCAGACTTTGAATGCGGAGACATAAGCTTATGTGAGAGAAAAACAATTGAATGCGACGCAGACTTTGACTGCGGAGACATATGTGAGAGAAAAACAATTGAATGCGACGCAGACTTTGAATGCGGAGACATATGTAGAGAAAAACAATTGAATGCGACGCAGACTTTGAATGCGGAGAACAGGTAGTTTTGGGCCACCGTAGTTCTATTTTGTTTGAAGATCCATCGAAAACACTGTATTTTGCTGACTATAAACAAGTGAAGTCGCTTTTACTTCGTTCTGAAGTAATCGCAGATAACATTTTAACCACAGAAATATCCAGATTGATGTAAATAACAAAAAAACAACATAAAGTTAAAATTATATTTAGCGTGAAATTACGACTCGAACCGTTTCCGCGGAACGTGGTTTCCCGCCTTACAACAGATCGGCTGCTACATATCATTGACTCGCAAAGCCAAGTCAGTGTGTCGACTACGTCCGCAAACTTGTGTTTTTTTCCAAGTATGTCTGCAAGCTCATCCGGTAATATGTCCGGATTGGACCAAGAATTGGTCAATTTATTGCTTGATCGTCGAAATGACGTTTTAGGTGATCGAGAACACGCCCGAATTCGAAGTAGTTCCAGAACACGAACCAGTTGTCAGCCATCCAACCGCGGTCCCCAGTCACTCGGAGTCCGGCCAAACTGTCGACGATGTTGATGACGAAGAAGGCTTTCGCCAGCTAACCCAGGGTGAGATTAGTCAACGCTCAAGGGATTTCGTAGCGTCAACATCGAGCCGTTCCCAGACAATGGCGAACGAAAGTGGTCCTGAAAATGCAGACACCCTTGATCCCCTGGATGAAGCTACAGCTCGTCGCATAATGGAGGCTGGCTGCGGATGTAACCGCAAATGCTATCAACGGCTGGACTTCGATCGTGTTCATGGGTACCGTCTCGATCTCGCTGAATTTTCGCGGCAGGAAAAGGACATTCTGTTGCTTGCCAAGCTTCAGTCTATGGAGGTGTCTGGAGACACTGCTAGAGGGGAGAAGAGGTCGTGTCAACGCTTCCGTTACACGTTTGATGGCCAAGAAATTTGTGAAAAAGCTTTCCGATTTGTTCATTTCGTCGGTAAGTTTTTCTCAATGTCCTCATCATAAAAGTAAATTTATTCATACGTAAATGCAACCTCCTGAACCGCTTTAGTTTGTATTTACGCTAATCGTAATCGGATGACTTTCCAATGCGATAACGAAAAACGCATGCTCAAGTTCACGTGAAATTTTTATTGTCAAATGTCTTGTCATGGGCGACTTTTCATTCCTACGAATCCTAGTGTACACCCGGATCGTTTCCTTCGGAGATGTCGACAATGCACAGAAGAGTGTTACCGATATACATGTATTTCAACGACTTTTAAAAATGTATTTATATGATATCGCCGTTTCTATCAAATTTTCACTCGCATTTATCTGATTTCATAGAGGTCAGCTGAAGTTTTGCCAATTATTACTCAGACGTACCGTGATGTATCAACAATGATGCCTTGTATTTTGTATAAAAATGGTGGGACGGACGTCAGCATTAGTTAGGAGGGGGGAGTAGGTGGGAGCTGTCTATGTTGTGCTGAGAATTTTCAGATAAGGTAAATCACCTTGTCTCATTTTCCATTTTCTTTTCAGGTTCTCAGTCCTTTAAAAACCTAAAGGCCCATTACAAGGATAAGGGAGTTCTTCCAAGAGAGGGGAAGAAAGCTCATAATGCTTATTCATTTGAGGTGAGTGATCTAAACAAATTATTTGTGTGCTCTCCAGTGTATTATGAATTCATGTTGTTCATTCATGTTACTGTAGCTATTTTGAAAATTATTAATGAGTGCATGCAATCATTGCAGTAATTTAGAATTTTATAATCATTAAAAAAAACAGAAAATGAAAAGAATGAAAAATATTTTGGCATCATTGATTAGTATTGTGTATAATTTGACAGCGTTGACTTTAAAAATATTCAAAAGAATATTTTCTCTGTATGTAAAGCTAATAAACTACAATAATTTTTACTTCTTATAGTTATTTACAAAGTTCTGATATATTTTTACAGACTAAGGCAACATTTACTATTTCATTGATTTTAACATATTTAAAATTATATTTTGAATTTTCAGGTTATTGCTGATGTTATAAAAATTCCTGGAGCAATATGCGCAGGAGAATGGTATCCCCATGCCAGCTGCACCTCGTGGTCGTGACGGTGTCCCACCAATTTACCTGCCATCAAGTTTACGAAAAGAGGACTTTTATATGCAGTATGTTCACTCTTGTAAAGCTTGTAGTACTAGTAAGAAGTGCGTTGGCTTGACAACATTCAAAGGTGTATGGAGCTCCTGTGCTCCGCATATCCAAAAGATGAATATTCGTACAGATGTTTGTTCTAAGTGTGAAAAGTTCAGACAAAAAATTATGTATGCTGTAAGTGAGGAAGAAAAGTTAACCCTGACTTCAGAATACAATGACCATGTTTGCTGTGCAAAAGCTAGAAGAGAATTTTACAATGAATGTGTCAGTAAGTCATCAGTAGAGGTCAGTGCAGCATCTGGTGTTGAAATTGGTTCTGAGCCTTGTTCTAATGATTTATTTGATGTCCATTATACTTTTGATTTTGCTCAAAGTTTTCTTCTTCCTCATCAAACTAGACAAGTAAGTCCATTGTATTTTTTGTCACCTTTGAAAGTACACTGTTTTGGAGTGTGCAATGAAGCCCTTAAGTTTCAGATCAATTATTTATTTGATGAGACAGATTCAATTTCAGTTGATGGGAAAAAGAGTCATGGACCAAATAATGTGATCAGCATGTTAGACCACTTTTTCAGCCATTACAGTTTAGGTGAGATGGAATGTAAACTTCATGCAGACAACTGTGGGGGACAAAATAAGAATAAGAGCATGATCCATTATTTTTGTTATAGATGTGCTAAGGGCTTACATGAAGAAATAAGTTTACATTTTATGGAGCCTGGTCATACAAAATGCATTTGTGATGCATGTTTTGGCAAGATGCGTCAACTATATCGTAGGTCAGATGTTGACTTACCTGACCAGCTAGGTGATCTTGTTAATGCTAGTGCTCGGGTCAACAAGGTACAAATGCATAGTCATTCTGCAACTTGTGAGGAAATTGTTCAGTGGTTTTCATGGGATAGTTATTTATCTTCATTTATGCGCCCACTCAAAGGTATCAGAAAGTATCACCATTTTAGATTTGTAAAGGCCGATGCTGGGGCAATGTATGTAAAGAAAAGTGCCATGATGAGGAAGAAAGAATTAGTTTGCTCCTTCCTGGTAAATCATGGCCTCCACCTGATGATTGTCTCCCTGATAGATTACCATCAGCTGGTTTGAGTGCAGCAAGAAAGAAAGATTTACATGATCACATACTTCCATTTGTAAGGCCACCATTCAAGGAAAGTTTCAAATCAAAGTTCTGTGTTTAACAACTTCCAGTAATCAGTCATTTATAGTAATACTGGAAGAGAGTGAAGATATCACATCTATGTCACATGATGTCCCCTCTAAATAGAATGCATTTCCTTTATTGACTTGACCCCACTCTGTAAAATGTTCCTTTGAACTACATCAGTGATATTATTGAATTGTTTCATAGCCTTGATGGAAAATTTTCATATCAACTCCCATGTACTGTCCTCAAATATCTTCATTTCATCTCACCCATGCCAGACCCTCACACTAGGTAATATATCTTCATTTCATCTCACACATGGCAGACCCTCACACTGGGTAAAATATCTTCATTTCATCTCACACATGGCAGACCCCCACACTGGGTAAAATATCTTCATTTCATCTCACCCATGCCAGACCCTCACACTGGGTAAAATATCTTCATTTCATCTCACACATGGCAGACCCTCACACTGGGTAAAATATCTTCATTTCATCTCACACATGTCACACCCTCACACTGGGTAAAATATCTTCATTTCATCTCACACATGGCAGACCCCCACACTGGGTAAAATATCTTCATTTCATCTCACACATGGCAGACCCTCACACTGTGTAAAATATCTTTATTTCATCTCACCCATGCCAGACCCTCACACTGGTAAAATATCTTCATTTCATCTCACACATGCCAGACCCTCACACTGGGTAAAATATCTTCATTTCATCTCACACATGGCAGACCCCCACACTGGGTAAAATATCTTCATTTCATCTCACACATGGCAGACCCTCACACTGGGTAAAATATCTTCATTTCATCTCACCCATGCCAGACCCTCACACTGGGTAAAATATCTTCATTTCATCTCACCCATGCCAGACCCTCACACTGGGTAAAATATCTTCATTTCATCTCACACATGGCAGACCCCCACACTGGGTAAAATATCTTCATTTCATCTCACACATGGCAGACCCCCACAGTGGGTAAAATATCTTCATTTCATCTCACACATGCCAGACCCTCACACTGGGTAAAATATCTTCATTTCATCTCACACATGGCAGCTCCTCACACTGGGTAAAATATCTTCATTTCATCTCACACATGCCAGACCCTCACACTGGGTAAAATATCTTCATTTCATCTCACACATGCCAGACCCTCACACTGGGTAAAATATCTTCATTTCATCTCACACATGCCAGACCCTCACACTGGGTAAAATATCTTCATTTCATCTCACACATGGCAGCTCCTCACACTTGGTCAAATATTTTCATTTCTTCTCACACTTGACCCTCACATGAGGTAAAATATCTTCATTTCATCTCACATATGGCAGCCCCTAACACTCGGTCAAATATTTTCATATCACACTTGACTTGACCCCACTCTGTAAAATGTTCCTTTGAACTACATCTGTGATATTATTGAATTGTTTCATAGCCTTGATGGAAAATTTTCATATCAACTCCCATGTACTGTCCTCAAATATCTTCATTTCATATCTCACACATAGCAGCCCCCTGACACTGAGAAAAATATCTTCATTTCATCTCACACATAGCTGACCCTGACTTTATTTCATCTCAAACATGTCAGACCCTCACACTGGGTAAAATATCTTCATTTCATCTCCAGCTCTTTGTAGGATATCTCAAATCTATCTCATTCAACAGTCCTATCACATAAGGCAGAATATTTTCAATCAGTTATTTATATTTAAGCAATTCCTGAGAGCACTATTTTAATCTTGTGGATCTGCACATGTAACACATAACATTTATCTGCTTAGCAGAAAAGTGTATCTTGACACCTGCTTAAGGAATGTTCAATAATGAATGTGCATCTTTTGTCAAGAAATTTAAGAAAGAACTCTATAGTTTTTGAGGTCATGATCTCATTGTGGTTACCACTTTGTAAAGATATAGGAATATATGTCCATGAATTTTGTGTTAACAGGACAGCAATAAAATTACAGATTTATTTTACAGAAAGTATTTGTTTGTGAAGATCTTTATTCTTGTTGAAGTGATTGAAAATGTGTTGTTAAGTATGATTTTTGTGTAGCAAGTGTATGTTGTAGGTGTTTTACCTCTTTAATTTCATTGGCTACCCCGCCCCCCCCCTTTTTGAAAATGTAGTGATCCGTATTGTCTTTAATTAGTATTTATTCATACACCCCAAAATGTTTGAAACTTGGAGAAAGCTTTCATTAATTATTTAATATTGCTTAGATGTATTTTAATATACAATATGCCATTATATTGGTTATGAAGGTCAAAGGTCATATACAAGTAATTATGATGGGAGCACGTAATCTTATCTAAAACAACATAAAAATGTTAACACTTATGAAAATTTGTCATATTGAATTAAAATTTTGCATTACTGTATGAATCTATTACGTTGACACATCCAAAAATTAAAAATGTGAGACCCTTAGTATTCAGTCGCATCATCCTACACTAAAGCTGATACCAGCACCCCTATCAAATAATGGTGCAATCCAATACCAAAATATCTTGTATACTACAATTTACATCGTTTTCTTTTAGTTTGGCTGGTTACTTTTTATTATTATTTTCATTGAGTGATTTTTTTCCATCCATGTGATTTCGTGTTATTTTATGCAATGAGCAGTCCCATCCATATCATGAGTGGGTCAAAGGTCAAACAAAAGAGACCTCTAATCCATACTTATAGGATAATTGAGCCAATCTGTTTTAGGAGTACAAACTACTAATGGTCCAGAATCAAAATTTAGTAAAAACTCAAAATCTGAAAATTTTGACATCAGGGGTGTTTTTGCTTGACGCGGCCCAATTAATATTAGTATTATATAGAAATAATAACGCGAATAATAATAGCTTCAATTTCCGTGAAATTTTCACCACAAGGGTATTTTGGGTCGAAAAGACCAAAAATGATATCGATTTTACTGTCCCGTGTTTCCATGATAACCATTTTAGGGGTTGAAAATTTCAGTTTTTCTAATATCCAATGAAAAGTTACTTTGATTGATATGAAAATAACCTAGTTGGGGAGTTCGGGTCAGAGAATAGAAAAACCAGATTTATCTTAATGTTTCGAGTTGCCATGGTAACTATTTTGGGATTGAAAATGTTACTTTTTCCCTAATTCCTATTAAAGAACTATTGATTGATGTAAAAAAATGATAATAAGGGTTTTTCTGGTTAGCACACCAAAAAATGACACTCATTTTAATGTGAGATGTTTCCATGGCAACCATTCAGGAGTAAAAATTACCAGTTTTTCAAAGATTCCACCTAAAATCCAGTAACCAACAGAATATGTTATATCAAAGGGATATTTTGGGTTAGAAAGACCAAATATCCAGTGTAAAAATCCAGTAATCAACAGAAATATTATACCAAAGGGTTATTTTGGGTTAGAAAGACAAAACATAATATCCATTTTTACTGCCCTGTGTTTCCATAGTAACCTATTTGCATTTTAAAATTTCAAAGTTTTTCCAAATTCCATTAAAAGTAATACCAGTTACTATGCAAATGCTCTCCTAAGTGTATTTATCACAGCATGAACTCCATGTTCATTTTTGTTTCATGTTGCCATGGTAACAATTTAGGTAACCACAGTTTTTTTATTTAAAACAATGCATATTTTAGATCAGGGGTATCTTTTTTCGTTAACCAGACAAGAAAAGGCTATTTTACAAGATTCTGTCCATGAAGTGAATTCTCTAGTCTTTTGTTGTGTATACTTGCACACCTTTAATACCTGAGGAAACAGGTATAATGGACGACAGTGGGACTCAAAAGCTTTGTGAACTATTAGCAACCCGTTTCACTCTCACAGTAGTATGCAAATTTTAAAAGTCGCCAAAACAACATGACAACAACATGGCCTTTTCAGCACTAAGACATACTGTAGCAGGGCTAAAAATAGGCCATCTGTTGGGAGGAGGCATAATTCCTGTGTCATTGTGATTGATACATTATTATCAAAATGCAACGAGAATGCGTTTTTATTGGCCATCGTTTCCTGTGCCTGTCATTCAAGTACGTCAGTTCAGATATGGAAACTTTGTTGCAAAGTTCCACCGCACGGCCGGTCGTCTTCGTAATCTCCAGAAACAAGTCACATTATGGCAAATTTTGTGCCCAGCTGGGTTTGACTGCATTTATCTAGCTCGTCCCAAAGTGACAGACGCATCTTTCAACCTTTCAGCTTGGTGAAAAACTCATTTATTGATTCGCCAAAGGCCTGTGGACTCGCTTATTTTTGCACAAGTGCTACATGGACATAGGAAAAAGTTGTTGAATACTCACTGTTTCAGTGAATCCGCCATGATGAGAATTCTCAAATCAAAAAATGTTGCCGAGCTCGAATACAAATGTCTTCTCATTAAATTACGTCATTGTTATACAAGAGTTAGCATTCCAAAGTCTGTCACCCTGATTTTTTCAAAGTTTGGAGAAGGCCGACATTTCCATCTGAATGATTGAACGACGTGAAACGCAAAATTCCATCGCATATTATCTGGCAATATGTACAGTATAATTACTGCATACCATCGCTCCAGGTACGTATTCTTGACCGCGGAGTGACGTCACTTTAACCTCACGCACGCGAGTGAGGTGAATTGGGATTTGGCTATACCGGACAGTGAACAATGCAGAAATTATGTGACAAAGGACAGAACTGAGTGTTTATCATTGACATAATGTTGAAACTTTGAATACTGGTGTAAAAATTGAAAAATTCACACTTCAATATTTTGTTCTCACGGCAGTGTGACGCAAAAATGACGTGAAAACCCGCAAGTTCCCGGATGTCCGCGGTCAAGAATAAGCTTATACTCCACATAATGGACACAGGCGGTGTGAACTTTCTGAAAGGATTTCCTAAACGTCCTACTTGTTACCTTAGGGACTCACTTGTGATGTCCTGAAAAGTATTCTCTGCAGTAATTCCAGTTTCTGTCAACATGCAAAGCTAAACGACAATTTTATAGCACCAGACGTGTAGTGTACAGACTACACATTCACGCGCAGGTAAACTCAATTGCGCATGCTCATATTGGTAGACTACACTGGCAACCGAGTGCGCATGCGTGAAGGTATATTTGCAGCAAATTCAAATACACTGGCATAGACTCCACAGTCGCTGTGCCTTGTTTTGTGCGCGCCCACGACTGCCACGATGTGCCTGCATTCGAACACCTCTTTTTCAGAATTCCCACAGCTTCAATGAACTGTTATAGATTTCTATATAATACTTATAGCCCCTAAACTTGTAATAATAATAATAATAATAATAATAATAAAATAATAATAATAATAATAATAATAATAATAATATAATAATAATAATAATAATGATAATGATAATACATTTCATCAGAGGGGTATTTTGGGGAGAAACGAACAAAAATGATATCCGTTTTCATGCCTCATGTTTCCATGGCAACCACTTTGGAGTTCAAAATATCTTCTTTTGTCAAATGTCATGCGAAATGATTAAGAATGTAACAAAACTTTCAGAAAAATTTTATATGGGTTGTGATGCACTTTATAAGCCTGTTTCCATGGCAACTATTTGGTGTCAAGGAATATAAGTTTTCCGTAAACACCACTAAAAGAACTTTGATTGCTCCAAATATTTAAGAACAGCAGCACCTAGGGCTGAAAAATCAAATGTAATGTCCACTATAATATCACTTGTAATAATAATAATAATAATAATAATAATAATAACAAGGCTGTATTGCTGAAGGCAATGAGTACTTGGGCCGTGATAGAGTAATTTTGAGGACAATATATACTACTATTCAAATATGGTCTTGAATTTCCTCCTGTCAATTAGGCATTTGATTAACTGGTTATTAACCGAAGCAATGGCATGACAACGGCAAAATATGTCCAGCAACTTTTGTGGAGTTTGAGGCAGGGGTTCTTTATTTATAGTGAAAATTGCTTAAACTCCTTAAATATTCAAATTACAGCAAATTTCTTTTGTTCTCGATGGTAGATGTCTCATATTTAGATGGGCATATTTAGATTTCTACCCTATAGTTATCCCTATATACAAAAAATAGGACATCCAGCTCTATTGGCTTGCTCAGAATTAGATATGCGCATAATTAATAAGGTACAATATGTGGTGTCATAAGGTGTCCCATCATACCAAATATGAAGGGTGTAGCACTTGTGGTTACTGAGTTGTGGACAAATATATCTATTTGAGGTCAAAGGTCATTGAGGTCACGTGACATTTTGTCAAAATAATTGTATTGCTAAGTTATTCCTATATACCAAAAATCAGACCTCTAGCTCTATTGGCTCGCTCGCTTGAAAACAATCTCATACACCTGGCCATATGGGCAACTGTGTATGGGCAGCTGGATGCTTGACTTCCCGGAGAAGGCGAGCTGTCACGTTCAAGCTCAGGATTATTTGTCGATCAAATTTCAGTAATTTACCTTACCTAGATGAAATGTTGTCTATAGGCTGAAATTTCGCCGAATTTTGACGAAATTGCATCGATTTTTCAGGTTCATATCCGACATTTTTGAGTTTTGAGTGCAGACAGAAATAAGTTTTGAGGCAACATGGCTGCGACCCCATGTTGACCCCAGTATCTGCTAAAGTGCGGGTTGCGGGCTACGGGTTTTAGAATTATGGCTAGATTTCTAATATATGTAATATGGCATTTAGTATATAAGAAATAAAACCTTTAGAATGTGTCTATTATAAATAATGATGATCAGGTCTATCGTACAGTATCCCTTTTCCTGCGAAGTCCATATTTCACCATCAGGTCAAGATGGTTAAAATTAATGAAACACTACCATATGGTGTATTTTAACGTAATACTGTATATTTGAAGGCTGTTGAAAATATCAATGCTGTAAACTTGATTTTTTGGACTAAAGATGCTATAACAGACCAAACCAAATGGGTGAAAATACGTTATGTTTCTGAAAAAAATCAAAATCTGCTAAACTAAAAGCGGCGATTCCGAGGACCAATTTATTTATTCCGAGCTGCCTGGCCATTACAAATAATTAGGGATCTGAATCAATTTTCTTTCTTGCCATGGATGTGAGTGAGAAATATACGTAAGGCCAGGAAGAAAAAATTAATTGTTCATCGGAATCGCCGCTTCTATTTTGGCATATTTGGAAATTTTTTTTTTTTCGATCGCGGCAAATTCGTACTTCCGCATTACAAATATTTTTTGTACTGCCGATGGTGGCGCCCTACACTGTGTCGGGTTTTCGCGGGCACGGGATTTTGAATGAGACTTCATTCGTGTTCGGACTTAGTTGTCCGCCAACACGTTGTTGTTACGTCTGAATTTGGCGAATCACGACGCAAAGTGGGTCGATTTGGCCAGAAATTTGCTCGTTTTGTAAAGGTTAGTACACGTCACATGAGTATTAATTTGATCGCCAACATTCGACGTGATGGCCAACAGTTAGTTCCAGAGACGCTGTTCAGTGCAGTGTTTGTCCTGATATTACGTTCGGCGATTTGTCCAACAACATCGTGACAGCAGATGGACGGTGCATCCGATTGAATGAAAATTGCATCGAAAGTATAAAAATTTACGGCAATGACAAAACACATGGTTGCGTCGATGTTAAAGTACGATCTGAATGATGACTCACAGTCACTTGGTGGGCTATAATTCAATCAATCAATCAATCCTTTATTACTCAACATACACTGACAGAGAGTGTGGTATGGTACATTTCAGATGAAAGAACAACATGTCCAAAACTTAACACTATTCTACCCATAGACGAGTGTACAGAAGCGAGAAACACCCCAACTTGAGGTGTTTCTCGCTTCTGTACACTCGTCTATGGGTTGAATAGTCCCAGAGCTGAATAGCCCACCAAGTGACTTTGGATGACTATATAACTTCACTCCGATCACAATACAGTGTTGTTAGACCATTATGTAAAATGTGTATATATAGACAGTGGTAAAGAGGCCAAAACATGGGGTCAAAGTAAAATGAAAAAACTCAGATGCTAGGTCCCACCAGGACAATATTAAAGGACAATACTGAATTGTTGAATTTCAGTGATTTGCTGTACATTTCAGTTTTATTCTGAGAGAATGTTGAAATGCTCAGAATATGTTGTGCAAACACTAACTGTGAATGTAATGGCCTATGTTATTGTTGGGAAATATAGTAGGCCTATTGAATTCAGTTACCAGTATCAGTGTTTCTTGTCTGAGATATTTCTGGTAAAAAGGGAAACAATTATCTTGCCTTGTCTGCATCTGTGCAAAAATGCCAAAGAATCGCGTTTACCTTCGGCCTAAAAAAAAAAAAAAAAAAAAAATTTTCGCTCGCCGCTCCTGGGACTTGGTCCAAAAAATCCGATGAACAAGATTTTTTTTTTCTCTGGCCTAATACCAGACTGACAAAAAAAATCGCGCCTCGGAAATGTCGCCACTTATCGCGGAATGAAAATTGTTACATTTCTAGTATCAGGCCATAGGAAGTAAATTCTTTGTAATGCATCCATTCACAATTCGGTTCCAGGGCAACTCATACAGAAAATTAAACAATGCCTAGTTAAATGCAATGCATAAGGAAAGATTTGACTTAAAAAAGCGTAGAAGTGATGTGTATTGTAAATGCCGTGTATTTTTCATGAAATCTTTAAAAAGAAAAAGACGTACAACAAAGGACTTAGTTTACTTTGCCGTTTCGGTTCAAGCGAGGTCGCGACCTCAGAGAACGACATTCTGCTGACATTTTACGCGAGAATTTCAGTGGGAAAAACACGCCGGTGCGTTGCCTTATTTTCAGGAATCGATCTAATAGGAATATTTTTGGATGAGTTTGTGTTCTGCAGCTCTCAATAATTTATCTCCTAATATCATGAACGTATGACTTGCACCTGCAGTATGATAGTCGCTCCATGCCGGTATGCCCCCTTCAAGCATTTATTCAGCGTGACTTTGAAAAGTTTCCTAGGACTATAATCGTGTTCACCACAATAAAATTATTTGAAACGGCGTTGAAAACGATTTCGAAAATTGTGCTTTTATCGGCGGTTGAACTAATCTGAAGTGTGAGAAGGGCGAAAATGATATCAAAAAACACACATTTTTTCATGCCCGCAACCCGCAAAATAGCGCATCCGGTTGACCCCTAGCCCTGCGTACGATGCTATGTGCTACAGCTAACACACAGCATCGTACGCAGGGCTAGCGAGAGAGTTGCCGACATCGACGGTTATTTACGAGAAGTGAATAAAAGACTGTCATTTTTGGAAGCGATCGAGTAGCTGAGGTAGGCTGGGATACGACTTGGGCCCAAGAACGCTGAATTTCGGCAGTAATTTGGCTTTTTACGTGAAGTCCCAAAATGGATTTGAAGTCACCGACCCTACGTACGGGTCTTTGCAGGGCTGTGGTGAGCGGGACGATTAGCTGTAGCGGAACACACAGCATCGTACGCAGGGCTAGTTGACCCCAAGTGAAAATGTGTTCGCGATCAAATCTTCCTATATTTTTTTCAGAATTTTCGACAAAATCATTGCTTCTTAAATCTTTTGTAAAATATAAAATACTAAAATAAAAATGCGATGTGCCATGTCTCCAGATTTCTAAAACATCGTTCGTTGACCGTTCGACGGAATACTCATTTCGCAAACTTGTGACGCAGTTGAAATTCAATACTGACCGCCAATAATCTTAATGAGACGAGATCATTCTAGACCCCGGTTCAAGACATCCTCCAAATTATCCAACCATTCGCGTTAGAGTTCAGCTCGCTTAGAGTATCATAACATTCTTCGGCCTTCATTTAGATCGACCCTAATCTCTCCCATTTAGGAAACAAATACACAAGCTACCTCGACAAAACTTCAGGCACCATCCAGGACCAAACGCACTACAAATCTGTCTTGACGTCATCATCTCCTTACATGGTAATCGGCATACCGTATTTTTTAGCAAAGGAGACACAGAATACGTCGGAGTATTCAGTTTCAAAACGTATTACATTGTGTGATGTTGTCAAAAAAAGGTAATGTTACTGCAGTGGTATAAATTACAAAACACAAAAGTTCAAATCAGTTTATTTTGGACTGGCTTTACCCACATTTCATATTGTTTCTTATGCCAGATTTGACCACGTACTTACTGGCGACCCCTTTACATGCAAATTTTGTGTCAAATGGTGTGTTCTCCTGGAAAAACAAACGTACGATTTCTATATTATGGAGGCGAAATTTGCCCTCAAAACTCGAAACCACCCCTTTATGGGGTGTACCTAGCTATTTTGAACGAGCTTCTCGAATCTGCAGCTCTATTTCGAAATGATGGTCTGGTTTTCTCAGCTCAAGGATAAGTGTTCTCCATCGCTGTGGGCATTACTATTCTCAACTGGGGGTACAGTTTCCAGTCGTAATGTTTTTCATTGTGTCCGGGATAAAAACCTTTCCTTTTCAAACTTTCAGTTTGATTAACACTAGTCCACATCTTGTCAGTGATTAAACATGTTTCAAGTTTAAATGTTAAATTCTGGTCTCGAGCCCTCCTGTTCGACCAAACTGAAATTACCCCTCCCACTTTGGCTCGTCCAGTGGGTGTAGCAAGGGTCGTGCCATCGCTTAGGAAACGGAGGGTGCATTAATTGTTGCATTTCGATGCACATTTTGATTATATTCAGAAGATTTTGTGCAAAAACTCAGATAGAGAAGCATTTATATTCACATCTCACTTATTCATGACTGGCTGAGAGCAGCACTTCCATTAAGTTAGCATCATTACGCCATTTATTATGCCAAGAAAGATGAAGCCAAGACATTTTGCCCTCCCTGGTCTCAGCCAGAAATGGTTATACCTTACAGAGTTTTTTCCCACGGAATGAAAACAAATGTACTTGGGCTGAGGCCCAAGTACAATAATAATAATAATAATAACAATAACAATAATAATAATAATAATATAATAATAATAATAATAATAATAGAATCCAGTTACATTTAAGCTGCAAGCAGTGTTAATTAGGCCAAAAGAATTGACAGCAGAAGTGCAAAGCAGTGAAATGAAGTGCTTGCAGCATAACATGCATTTGGAGGTGTGATTTTCGTTTGTAAAAGAAAATATACAAGGTTTGCAAGTTCTAATGGCTGAAATACCTCACAGCAGGTTAAAGGTCACCAAAGGTTATCTTCAAATGTTTAAACAAATAAAGGTCCTGTACTCTACATGTTGAACAAGAAATGGTCCCCTTCCTTTTGGTTAGCATGACAATTAGCTATTCACACAATGAGGTGTGTCAATCATGGAAAAGACACTCCTAATGTCATTTAATACCAAAGCCGTATTAGTTGCAGTTGCAAAATTAAGTCATAGGCTGCCAAAGGTCATTGCAAAAATTTGGAAAAAAACGTCTCATAACACAAAGTAAACTTTTAGCCCGTTTGAATTTTAGTGGAAGCTCACCAAACAGATGTCTTCCAAACCCTATAACATGGCATTTTAATTAGTCAACAGCTATGGCAACTATATTGGACTTTACAAAAAAATGGTTAAAAGGCATAAAGTAAAATCTTCTCAAGAACTAATCTGCAATTTCATTTGGCATTTCGTGTACAAGTGATGTCTTTTAAATTTGCTGACGGCATTTTCATCGGTTGACATATTCGTCTACATTTTGTTCTAAAAACTCGTCAGAATGGCTAATAATGCACAGTCGCTTATGACGTTTTGATCATCTGCCCTCTATGGTGGCCCCAATGGAATTATCAAAAATTAATAAATATACCATAAAGTGTTTTAAATTGTCTTGTCAAGAACCAATCTACCGCATGATTTGGATTTTTAAAGCTTTCTAAACAAAACTCTTCAAGGTTGCTTATGACATTTCGATCAATTGACTACCATCTGGATTGTGCAAAAAATTATCCGAACTGGTGAGGATGAATAATAGACCTTTGCCAATGGCATTTTGATCGGGTGCGCGCCATTGCATTCCAATTTGACTTACTGAGAAATTATTAAATATGCCATAAAGTATTTCGAAATTTTCTTCTCAAGAACCAATATGCAACATGATTTGGAATTCTGTATATAGGTATCCAACCAAAACAAGTGTTCAAAGGTTTACAACATTTCGATCGGATTACTGCCATCTGGGGTTGTACAAAAAATTATTAGGAATCGATATTTTAAAGAGAAACAGCATAACGTTTTTTACTTTACCTGAATCATTGGCTGGTTGGGTACTACGAAGTGTTGGAACGGAATATTTTATAACTGCGCGACATGAATTGACAAAAACCTCATTTATTATTTACATATCTACTTCAAGGCCTCTTTTATTATTACTCGAGGGATGTTGTTGGCAAGATGTAGGTTCATGAATAGCCAAAACACATAACAAATATTTATGCATATTTCGACTTCACAGCATGTTAGCTTGCTAGAGAGGGAACATTTGTGACATATTGGTTCGTAAACAAGTATTATTTGTAAGTATTGTTTTCGAGGATCACAAAATGACGGCTCCTGCCAGCTTTAATTCGATTTGAAGTTGTTCACTTTTTTAACAAAACTTTGTGTGAGAATGTCCATGCTCTGGGGCATACTGGTCTCTTGCAAACAAATTGCAAAAAGAATTTGCATTTTCTTTAATTTGTTATCGTTACAAAAGCAACAGAGAGCTCCACGCTTAGCAATAACGTTTGTTTATGGGCTTTGTTGGGAGGAAAGTCAAAGCTGAGTTAATTGATACAAACTTTCGTCTCAAACTTGCCTATTAAATGAATTTTAATGGTCAACGCGTCGAATCTTATTCCTTCAATACACGGTGAATGCAGTATATTTTCTGACAAGAAGTCAATAGGAATGTACTTTTCATTCTCGCTATGATTTTTTTTTATGTTATAAATTCATTTCGTCGTTTTTGCTATCATGAATACGGGAATGCAGGATTTTAATTAAGAGCTTCGGACATAATGCCACTGTCCACCTTTTCCTGTGTGAGATATCACACAGCGAAATATGACAGACATTTCCAAATCGACGGTCCAAGCAATAGTGATGATTCTCCGTCAAGGTGATATTTGATGCAGTGTGCATAAGATTTTAAGCCTTCGAGAGCATTTTCCCAAGACTTAAAGGAAAGTCACCCATTGCCAGTCTCGGCAAAGCCTTCCGTGAAAATTCTTGTCAGCGTAAATGTTTCGAAGGCAATGCGCTGTTTGATGAAATGTTTCAAAGACACTCCAACTACAGCAATTGAAGTCATAAAGGAAGAGCGAGAACACGCCCAAAATGGTGATTCAATCGGCTGCAAATCCTCAAGTAATATTAATAAACATCATTTGAAGATTGGAGACCGGTTGAACACCCACTTTGCCTATCAGCATGGGCAGTTTAAAAGGAAACACAACGTGGTGTGTTCTGGCCTGATATCAGACGGAAAGCCATTTCCGCACACTTTCCAGGTAATTACGCGATGCATTCATCCGCCGAAGTCATCCGCCGTTTCAAATTACAATCCTGTTGAAAACGCACACATGGACACTGCCACGAATGAAAATTTAATTAAATAGCAAAAGAATTAGACATAATTTTTCATCGACATTTGTGACAGCTTCGAATCATCCCCGTAGTTGTAATGTATTTTTACTCATTTATCAGCTATTCCCCGAGGAAATCATGCAATCGACGATAAAGATTTAACGAGCACCAGTAATACGCTAAAATAAAGTAGCTGTATTTATTACGCATCTGTGTGATCAAAACGTGATGAAATCATCACCACATGGCCAGTAGCTTTTGATGAATACATGTTTGTTGGGTAATCAATAAAATGCAGAAACCTTTATTCAAGGAGATTCCTGAACGCGTTTACATATTTCACAAAACGCACTAATGGCTCGCTGGGGCATGTCAGTTGTTGATATTTCTATAGAAAACACATAAGGAAAACAGAGCTTACATAAACATATCTTGATGCGCAAGCGAAATTAATTAAGTTTAAAACTACATTATAGCACAGCATTTGTTCAAAATTTCTGTGCTCATGGACCCAGCTCATGGACTAGATATTTGGCTTCTGTTTGGTCTATCGAATAAGAAGAGACTTTACAAAACATTTATCCCCATTTATAGTAAACCTACCCGTCAAATTGTGTGGGTGTTCTATCTCATAAAATAAATGTTTGCTTTGGAATGCAAGGTGGTGTTCAGTTACTATGACCGGGATGGGCTGGCAAAGTGAATGGGGTCATCTGCAATTGGAAAACTGCAAAGGCGGGGATGGGATGGGGTGTGGAGTCAGCAATAGCTTCTGGGTGCACATTGCACAGAGTGTTGAAATCCCCAGTACTCGGCTTGCTGACATTGACTGTGTCCTTCATTTTTAGTGTTGATACTTAAGTATTCCACAATAACAATGCACGCGACAGACTAACAAGCTGCATTGATGAACAAAATGTTGGGTCATTCACAATGCCATAGGAAGTAGACAAAGACTGTGTTTGATACTCGGAACAAAAATAAATTGTCAAATGTTAGAGTACAGGTACAGGTACTGTACAGGTAGCTTTCACGAAAAGCACAAAAATAATGAAACGTCAGAATATCAATATTTTATCTAGCAATAGGGTGCGGAGGTCATCAGCTTTTCATCATTTTCTCAGTTGGGGCTGTCATCAATACTTTTTGTCTGAGTGGGGAGGGAGTCATATTATTTTGATTGAGGTGTAAGAAAAAAATGCCAGTCCACCCCCGGGCTATAATAACTTAACACTCCCTAATTCCCAATGAGAACCGACTTTTCCAGTAATCAGTCAATTAAATGGTGACTCGGAAGCGATTCAGACGCCAACGCAAATAATTAATTGAGGGAGTTTGTCGAGAAGAAGGCCCCTCTTGAAGAGGCAAAGCTTCGACCCGCCACGTTACTTAAAGTTTGCAAATCCCCTCCCTGCGGGCATGTCAACAGTAGTTCTAATACGATGTAATCAAAATTTCGGAATTGACAGAATATCGTTCTACAATATTGATTAAAAAAGAGTAGACTGATAACAGTCGTCGACGTCTCAATATGCAACCAATGGTACGTATTCCCTCAACGACTGGTTAGTCTACCATATACAAAATGCCATTCAAAAGATACAATACATCGGACGCTCTCTTACCTTCAAGTATCAGAATACTCCGTGTTGAAACGGTATAAGTCGGTTTAGTATAGGCAGAGCGTGGACTACGCAAAATGATTATGATGTCTCCCTACGTGTGCATCAAGTGGGTGTCTGCCTGGTAGGAGGACTTGCGCTAGTGCTAGTTCTGGATTTTAATATATAATATGATCAAATTTCAATATCCTTTATGGTACGTCTAAACTTCGACTTCGTTTGGTTTCTTCACAGCGCAAAAGTAGTTTATTTTGATGAACAGGTGATATTGGGCAAAAACTAACTAATTTTAGACAATGCCACGTTATTTTACAAGAAACAAGCTAAAACGTAAAATTTTAGGACTACTTTTATTCCACCAAGCGCATAAATATTTGGCAATGATTGAGTAAACAGGCTTTTGTTGATGAACTTTATGACGTACGTTTCCACTGCAGTGTAATATATCATGCGTGACAATTTCTCCACATCTCTCGGAACACCAAAAGGCGGCGTTAACAAATACCTCTGGAGGGGTGGGAGAATTGAGGGATGGCTTGACGCTATTGAGAATACAAAAGGGGACTTGAAAATTCGTTCAACTGAAATTGGGAATCAGTCTTGTAAACATGGTAATGATTTGGATTATATTAATGGTGAATATTAAACAAAACGTCACAAAACCGTTCAAAAGTGTAAATATATCAAAAACTAAACGGATACCTTCTCATACCTATAAAGGTAAGCACAAATCACATGAGATGAGCAATGTAAACATAGCTATCTAGATTACAGAACCCTCCCGTCGAATGCAGAACGTTTAGGAATTTATGCTTATAGTCTTCTAACATTCATTTTTGCGTTATTCTCAAATAGAAAACATGAAACAAAACGTGCGTATTAAGTCGCCAGCTGGAACCGCTGGTTCTTACTGACCCTACGCAACTCCAGTAATTTTCTTTACCCTCTCACTGGACGACAGAGTAACTTTGAAAGGAATAGTATGCACTCACTAGCTGGCCGTAAGGTATCAGTTGAACACAATCTTTCCCTTGGGCCTAGTATGCACTCACTAGCTGGCCGTAAGGTATCAGTTGAACACAATCTTTCCCTTGGGCCTTAGTCAATAAAAATTATCTGATTAAATATCAAGAGAAAAAATTTTTGTTAGGCTAGTTTTGACAGGAAGACGGCAATTGAGACGATATAGTTTCGTTTCAGCTGTCACTCTGTTATTAGTTTCAACTACAAGCCGGACATGCCGGAAAATGCCGAGAGAGTTTGACCGGTTAAGAAGGGCTTGACTACGCAGTTTCTGCGTAGTGAAGCTTCATTACGTATTCATGGTGACCCCTGGCCAGCTGTCAATAACTTTGGGGGCTTTTGTCTTTTGGCCTGCTTTGCATATGCGTCGTTGGACACGACCTGCCAATCACCCAGGTAGTCAATTAAACTATTAATTGACTGTTTACCGACCCAATTAACACTATCCAGCAGTATCAGTCATATTTTAATCGCGTGGCCCGGGTTGGCACAACGTAGGAACGCGTGTATTTCTGTGTGTACGTTTCACTTGTGGTGTTGTTTGTACCATCGTGTGTCCTTGTTTCACCTACAGCATTACCTTCAAGGTGACAGGCTTACTATTAATGTTCAGTATCATTGCACCGAGTTCTGCCCACGGTGAAAACCACCTGTTTTGCCTACTAATTACTGCCCGTCGCTGCCCGTCCTGAATGTAGCCTATCTATAGCTACAGTAATCACATAAATCATTTATCAGTTTTGATATATACTCCTAAATTGTAAGTTTGATCAAAATCGAGACCACATTCAAGGGCTATGCAGACTGTCCATGTAAGCACACACAGTGACAAGAAGGCGGCAAACACCTACTCACCAAGCACATCGAATCGGCGAAAAGAAGCATAAAAAGCTAGGCTTATCGCCAAAACAAACGCGCCAAGCGCTAACAAAAACCCATACCAAGCGGCCCTTTTCAGGGCCACCAAATACTCCAAAAAGGGAGCTACCAAAAAATACGATAAGATGACATAGAACACACAAACACTTAAAAGAAATAACAAAAATCGTACACATAACAGCAACTGAAACACAACATTAAATACAAAATAAACAATCACAGTAACGTACCAGAAAACATGGCCGTGGAAATAAATCAGCTATTTCCAAAGAAAAGCCGACAACAACATGAAATTCAACAACAACCTATCATCGCTCAAACTATGAAACTCCGAAAAATAGTACTAGGCAAAAGCCTTAAAATTCATTCGGACACCAACAAAACCAAACAGAATAAAACCACCTCAGGATTTCAACAAATAAAGTCGTATAATGTGACTATGCTACATCGTGAGACACAAACAATCGCAACAACACCAATTCAAAGAAAAGTCAAATTGGACTCCACGAACAACAAAAAACAAAAACTTGAAAGCTATCTGAAGCTGCTAAACTCGCACTTCTAGAGATACCCTTTCAAACAAGGAAACAAAACATGTCGCGTGCCAAAAGAATCGCGATAAACCAGCTTGCAAACATTGGACAAATTTGGGAAAATAACCCTTCGACAAGGGTCGGTTTTTCGTTATTGTCAACACAAACGATTACGTACTCGAATGCGAAAGGCAATTACGTAACACTCAGTATTATACACAACAAGCCAGAACAAACAGTACACAAAGTAAATGAACAATTAATTAAAATGTACGAGAACAAGCACATCAACCAGGATACTTGTAAGTATCTTGATCCAATAAACATAAAATCCGTACCCCGCAGTGGTACTTATTGCCTAAAAATTCACAAACCTCCGCAAAAATCTAAAAGACACACCAGTCAAAACAAAATTTACCGAAGTAAAGAAATATAGAACAAACAAACCGAACCACCAAACAGACTCACAACGTGACCAAAATTAATATACTTGCCTCGCTAATCGGAAAGCAAGACCACTTAAATGCATTAAAATAAATTTTCACAAACACAAACTAAGGAAAGAATCTACACTGCGACTGATGAGAAACCACACTCGGGTTTCGAAACGCAAGCGTCAAAGGGCGACTCTATCAACTTTTGTAACAACCACTGTGTAACAACATAGGTCCGGCTGCGTCTCGCCATAAGCTTTCCCCACACAAACAAAACATTACCGTACACACTAATCCAAACTTCTCTACAAATATCCAAAGCGAACAAACATTTCATTAACACAAACATCGGATAAGAATGTAGGAACACATTTTCGAAACGAATCAAACACAAACTCGACACATAAACATTTAGGATAGTTAGGTGGGGACCTGTTTCACATTTTTTACATCTCGCTATACTGTCTATGATTCTAAAATAAAGTCATCTGCCACTTTTTCTGTATACGCGGTTTGGCAAAACTCATCTCTTCAATCGAAAGTCGGGCGATTTCATGGTTCTTTGGGACACTTAAGTGTACGTCGAGCTTAAGGAATGTAGTTACATTCGCGATGTTTTATTCGAAAATTATTTATTCCTTCAAGGGCAAATGCACATAATTTATGCTGTTGGAAATACTGGCCGCTCATAAACAAGACAATAAACTCAATATATGTGCATTTTTACTTATATTGTCAAAGTACACCGACACCCACAAAAAACCAAATGTTTCAGTCCAGGTATTTGCAACTCTGCCATCCGACTGGTCAACAGGAAATCAACCATAGGTGTCTTTTGGCACGCGTATACGCCAGTCACCTAGGCGACGGTAATCTGCACCACTTATCACCATCGGGAAGGTACTCCTCCCCATATACCACTGGTGATCCCACCCTCAAGGCACTGCGTCATTCGACCAAGCATTGTTATTGTAATTTCCTGCATAAAATTAACAGCGAGGTCAACCGGTCAAACTCTCTCGGCATTTTCTCTCATGATTAATTCTTCCGCACCCGTTGACAATTGTTCAGAAACCTTTGCTTACATTTGTATATTAACAACATCCCTTGTGATCGTATTAATTGGTATTATACAGATTCACAAATAAAAATTTCATAAATATACTGTCATTAGAAGCCGACAGCAGGCGAAATTTGAAGGCTGTAACAGCATTCGAGTTGAAATAAATGTTATCGGTCAACACCAAAATTCATAACGTTGCCACAAATTATCACAAACACGATTGGAACTAATTTGGGATAATGGATTGGGAAGTAATACCTGTTTAATCTGTAAATGTCAGCTCATCTGCTTTTCTTTTTAAGTTACACTCTTGTTTTTTATGAGTAATTTGAAATATTGCAACATTCAGCTAAAGGGCACCTAACATTTTTGAGAAATTTGAAAAAAAGGAAGATCCAATTATCCCAAATTAGTTCCAATCGTGTTCACAAGATATAATATGGTTAAATATAAATCTACGATATTTTAGCCTCTCGAAAATGCAACAAGTTAGTTCTGTATTGAAACACCCTTTTTAAGGTCGGGGATTTGGACGAGCGCGGTTTTGGCTTTAATGTCTTCGCTTGGTGATTGGTGTATTACGTTCTTTTTCGATTCCGATCGAACATTTACTGAATTTTCTTATGCTGTCAACAACTAGCCCATGTATATGCGTTACATCAGTAGATGAGAGTAGTACATACTTTGATGATTGTTGTGTATATGTTGCCTGAATCGGTGTGAATTTAAATAGAACAAAAAGACGGCGAGAAGTCAGCAATGTTGAGATGCGCCGAGAACAGTTGTCCTTTGTAGATATCATGTTCGTTCTTATGGTTAATTTTTGGTGTTACCTTTTTTACAGCAGTTAAAGATGTTATGTTAAGGACTGCGTTAGAGCAAGATGTGACGAATGAGATCTGTTTACACGTGTTTTCAGCATAGTTTGTCAATTATCTCTCTATGTAATGTCTCGCTATAATATTTGACTCTCGTTTTTTTAAGTTTTAATTGCGATGTTTACTTAAAATCGTAACCATAGAAGTCTTTCTCAACATTGGTTCAAAATACACGTATTTATACATCCGGCAACACAACTGAAGATGTAGGCCTCAGTTGAATTAACTCTGATTTTAAGAGATAATGAGCGTCTCCTAAGGAAACGAGGGACCCCTTCCCAGTCCATGAAGTACATGATTGTAGAAGGCCTCAAAATTAATATGATTTTCAAAGATTTCAATGCGTCTCTTCATGTGTGCAACTACACTTTAATCAGAAACCTTTTTTTTCTTACTACCTTATAATTTTCTTACAATCACAAAACCGTTGATGTGTGATACAATTTATATATAGCCCTCTATTCATTGAAAAAAATCTTGCACGCTGTGTTGTGATAGATGTGAACAGCCGTTGATAAAACTACCTCTGCTGATGCTTGCACTTCGATGTCAATATCATGGCTTTCCTTATTCTTCTGTCGCACGAAGGGTTTCAGTTCAGAATCTGTTCCAGTATCAACTGCCGCCAACTGGTAAATTTCATCAATTTGGCCAAATCATCACAAAACATGTTTTGAAGGCTGATATACCGATTTTACTTATTTTTGACCTTGACCTAAAATTTGGAGGGGAAAATAGAGCTGTTCTTTACTGCCCTCCCACTGGCTTATACGGAAAATATGCTCTCCCATGTGTACTGAATTTTGATGCCCACTGCCCTCCAGTATCTATGGTCTGCCCGCTACCCACCCCCCACTCCCCACAACAATTCAAGCTCCCCAACTGCTCTCTTTCAACTACCGAAATTCCCCCTTGCCCACTTGATGCCTAGGAGGTAACCCAATCAACGCAAAACCATGTAAGTAGTATTTTTAGAACATTGCTCCCCTCAAGTTCTATCAACCGCAGTATTCCCCTCCCTCTACGTATTTTCCGGTAGCCGCTTTAAAATTGTCCCTGCCCACTTAAAAAAATGAAATTTCTTCCCCGCCCACAGTAGATATCGATTTTTCCTCCCCACCCGCTGATTGGTTTTAAAATTTGCCTTCCCGCTGAAAAACTGCGCACGAACACCTTTTTGCACGAACAGCTTAGTTGGCGGCACCTGCAGTATGACATTGTACAACAGATAAAAAAAAATATAAGCATTCCTCCGATCCTATTCTTATCGTTCTTATCGACATCTCAAAATCTCTCGAATCTTGAAGTGTCATGTAATGAATCTCCTCCAATTCTAGTGTATCAGACCATTCCTGGTACACCAGATGATCAGATGTTCTATCATTGCTGATTCTCTCAGCTTAATGGAGAACGCGCCTCGGGACAGATATTCAGACTTTCAAACCTTTTAAATTCTTTTCTGGTCTACCACAAGGCTTCATTGTAAAGCTCTTGGTGTAAGAAAACTTTTCACCGGCTTAGTTTTTCGAAAATCGAAAATGTCATTATTTCTCTATAGAGTTAACACAGGGATGGCGGCCATTTTGAATTTCAAATATAGGCAAATCTTGAGTAATTTGTTTCTCTAGTTCCAAAGTTTGCACGGTGACCTCCGATTTTTATTCTTGATTTCGAAAGAGAATGATTGAAATATTCTTTTAGGAAAGTTTGAGCAAACTTTAAGTCTTTCACTTTCGAGGTACATACTACCTAATCAACACACCACAGGTCGTTCAAACCATCTAGTGCTATGTCTCGAACCTCCTTGAGATAAAGTGTGTCAGAACGTCAATGGTACATCAGATTGTAAGATTTTCAATCATTATTTTTTTCTTACATTTATCAACATATTCAAATTCCTGAAAATCATACAGAAGTGCATGCAGGACTGGTTTAAATTTGTCAGCTCTCCAAGACTGGAACATGTCCCTCTGATCTTCTATTAAGTCAAGTGCAATTGTCCCTGAACTCAAGGAGACAACAAGAGGGGAAGTTATATTTGAATGTGTATAACACAAATGATAGTTTCCATTCGTTCACATCGATTTAACCACTGTAAAGTATGTTATCATAAAATATGCTTGCGTAGATTAAAAGTGTTTAAAAATGACGTAGTTTTGCTACTTGAAGGAAGTTCACTGCATTATAAGTCTAGATAAAATGCATTTAACACGATTGGAACTAATTTGGGAGAATTGGGTCTTTATATTTTTCAAAATTCTCAAAAGCGTTGGGTGCCCTATACCAGAATGTTGCAATATACAATTTACTCATAAAAACAAGTGCATTGCTTAAAGAGAAAAATAGACGACTTTATATTTGTAGATAAAACCAACATTAGTTCATTATCCAATTATCCCAAATTAGTCCAATGGTGTTATTTAGATTAGAAAAAATTGAGATACAAAATTACTTTTCAGAATATGCACGACTAAAGACTGCCCTATAATATTGTCATCAATGATTACCACAGCCTTTCTCGCTTACACTACTTTTAACTATTTTAAGCCATAACCAGCATCCTGTTTGCTTTGATCATGTTCGCCATATGCATTTGTTGGCTTCCTATACACCTCTTCAGAATAGTGGCACTCACCCACAAAACAGAATTCTTAGACACTCATCCAATGGCAGTCAATATAATAAAAGTGTGCGGATAAGTTTGGTTCATTATTTCAGGTGCCGTGTTCAATCCAATCATAAGCTTATATGCTTTCATCAGTAAGAATTTTCGGTAAATATTGCATGCATCATTGTATATTGCAGTATAAAATTGATGATCTAGCTATAATGGATATCTAGTAGTAAGATGTATGCTTTCTTGATAGAGACACACTTCGCTCTTTAATTTGCATTTAGAGAGATGTAACCGCCCTGAGACTTAGACACATTTTGACTTGCTTCATAAGACACTATCTAGTTTTAGAAGACACCATTCCTATCAAACAGCGTTATTAAGGATGTGTGATGAATTGTTAGAAAATATTGACAATGGTCGACTTTCTGGTATTCTATTTTTGGATTTGTCAAAAGCATTTGATCTAGCTGATCATCGAACCATTCTTAAAAGTTGTCTATTTCATACGGATTAGAAATTAATGGCTTAAACTAGTTTAAATCGTTTTTATCAAACCGTTCTCAAGTGGTTACTTATATGGGTAAAATTTCCAAAATTCAAAAGGTGACTTTAGATGTGCCTCAGGGATAATTACTGATTTCGTACTGAAACAGGTCAAGTGCAATCTGTGTTTTATCACAGATGTGTTTTGTGATTACACCTAGCTAATCTGCCTTCCCTACATGTTCACCCTCGTTCCCAAGCCAATCAGCTCTTCTACCCGTGACTGTTATCAATCTTCCTTCCCAGCCAATCAGCCACGTTTGCACATGTTTCAACTCGTCATATGTTTGAGAAATTTTCAAAGATCAAAGTAAAATCTGAATTGACATATTTGTCATTTCAAAGGACCAAACTCTAATTTCGCAGTTACATTCTTCCTCAGGGACGCCACTCTGATATGAGTCACGATGATTCTTATACCAGAAGACACAACTAATTTGGTAGTCACTATTCTGATTAGCGCAAACATAATTCTCCTTTCCCTACATGAAGAATACTGTCAGATTATCAACTTCTATTTCGACATTTTTTGCAAACAAAAACAAGAACTTACAAATCTCTCTTACAGACACAGCTCCTTTCTCGAGGGTCTATGCTCTGATAAAGTTTGCGTGCCATACGTGATAGTGAATGCGTGAGTGCGAGTGCTGCATGAAGTCTACAGTGTGTGTGGAGGGGTTGCAGTAACAACTTAGCTCGGTTATTGAACCACTCTTTTTCAAGGATGGGGATTTGGCCGAGCAGTTTTGACTGCGATGTCTTTGCTACTTGACTAGGTTCCGTACGTGGTAAGTTCGAATCCGATCGAAAATCTACTGAATTTCAATAACTACAATGATCCATTAGCTCAGCTGGTAGAGCATCCGAAATGTATTCGGAGGATGTGGGTGCGAGTCCCGAATGGGTCACTTTTCATTTCATTCACTACAAAATAGATAAAATTCGTACAGTGAGGTGAGTCACAATTTCAAACCAAAAAAATACACTTCTCATTACCTAAACTCAATTCCTAAGTTGGTAACTTCTGTGCGAGTCCCTGTTGAATCCATAGGATCCTAGGCAGAAAGATTAGGTAATTAGTTTAGCCATAACTCACTACGAATGCACATGAAATGAAGAGTCCCATCTGAGCGACAGGACCGACCACAGTAATTCAGACTGATCCATTACCTCAGTTGGTAGAGCATCTGAAATGTATTCGGGGGATGTTGTTTCGAGTCCCGCATGGGTCACTTTTCATTTCATTTACTACAAAATAAATAAAATTCGTATAGTGAGGTGAGTCACAATTTCAAACCCAAAAAAACATACAAGGTTGCTGAATAGGCAATAAATAGTTGAATCTCCTTTTATTGATGATGATGGTTCAGGTACGTGTTCTGCTGGTGGCCTAAGCCCACCAAATGTCAGTTGCCATCTGCTGGTGTTCGCGGTAATGTCAGATCATTAATTTTAATGAGAAAAAAATAGCTTTTACATCTTAAGGTGGTATGCGCCTCGAAAGTAAACGACTTAAATTTCGTTCAAATTTTCTTCAAGGAATCTTTCAAACATTCACTTTCAAGATCAAGAATAAAAATCGGGGGTTACAGAAAAGAGTTGAAAAAGTTTGAGAGTCCAAATATATGTCCCCGGTGTGCATTCTACCTTAATTAAATCGAGATTATGGAGACTAAGAGAAATTCCAATTTATCTTAATGGCTGTCTTGGAGCCTATTATTACCTAATGCAAATTATTTTTTGTGGCCCTGAGGATACTGATGATATATTCCAGCTCACACTCAGCAATACTGATTATATCCACATCGTTCAGTTAACTGTTACTTGTTTTCTGTCTCTCGTAATGTGCGCTTTTATTTGATGCAACATCTTGTTTGTTAAAAATTCAGCTTAACGCTTTAACGGGTTCTCAAGAAAGAGATTGTTAGCTATCTGAGTAGATTGCATCTTATGAGTCATTCATTTGTTTCATTTGTATCGTCATGATTATTTTTTTCTTTACAAAGTGATATGGAAGGTTGGAATAATGCGATATCCTAATGTGCATTCCCGATGTCTTAATCTCTCATGTGGTATATTTAAATCATTCAGAAAATACGTATTAAAGTAAAATAATCAAACCTAAAGATTACAGATAAAAAAAAGTACTAGTAACAACAATGCTACTAATACTATCATCCTCAACCTCATCATCACGTAATAATATTTATCAAGTATTAATAATAATTAAGTAATAAGAAGCAGTAGTAGTAAATATTCTTGTTGCTGTTGCTATAGCAAGAAGCTACCAAGAAGGCAATGCAATGTGTTTTTAAAACATCTTAACATGTTAATATTTATACTGCATACACAAATAAATATTTTAGGTATATCATAAGATTATGGTGGTGGTGA
Source organism: Ptychodera flava (assembly GCF_041260155.1). Taxonomy (NCBI): domain Eukaryota; kingdom Metazoa; phylum Hemichordata; class Enteropneusta; family Ptychoderidae; genus Ptychodera; species Ptychodera flava. Next base: position 13,747,198 of record NC_091943.1, on the reverse strand, counting down.
TGATGATGATGATAAGTATTGTACTTGTTGTTTCTGGTTTTGCTGCGTCTCAGCATCATCAGAGACTCCTCTGTATTGATTGCTAACGCATTGTCCGTCGGTTATTAGAAGACTTGCAATACCAATCCATGATCAAAACTTGCACAACAAATGTTGAGATGAGAAGTTCTAATGTAATTTACACGGCATTATAGGGCAACTCAGACTTTGGAATATCACAAAATTTGAAATCGACAACTTCATGTACTTTTCCACCTAAATTCAAATGAAGAAAGAAAACTCTGACTGTAATTAATTCCAAAGGTTTTAAACATGGTTTGTACCTATAGTCGTCAACTATTGACTAAATCTTGTTAATAAAAGAATGAACTTCATAATAAATCACTGGTACATGGGATGACGGGAACAAATTGGCGGCCTCCTTGCGCCCTCGTGCTCAGGATTCCCCATAGCACCGTGTCCTATGTTCTTGCACACGCATTGTCCACAGGTGATGATTTTTCATGCATCTTTGATCTTCGCTTATGAGAACATATAAATAAATAAATAAATAAATAATAAATTATTCTGAACAGAAACTTCTAAAAAACGGGAAATCTAAGGATCTAAGGATCTGCAAAAGATTTGACTGTAGACAACGGCCTCTACGACTTCAGCTTCAAGTTCATTCGCCTGAATTTCGATGCTGTTGTCAGCAGGATATGTATACACGGTTTCCTCGAGATCAGAGTTAGAAGACAGTGGGACGGGGCAAAACGGCAGATGCTGCCGCAGCTCACAGATCGGGTATTCTTCTTGACATCCTTGACACATTTCCCGAAAGGTTGTTGATGCCCTGACACGGGAATCCAAATCCTGGTCATATCCTCTCAGCCTTCTATATATTGTGCTTTCTGAGACTTACAGGAGATTTGCTTCACAGTCAATCCATAATCCAGCAAATTTCCTAGCGTATCTCTTGAAACAGAAAATTCCCGTATTTCACTTAATATGCCCAGACAGGGGTCTGGCATTTGCCCTCCATAAGTAGTACATGCCATTCTGAGTGCTCTCATCTTTTGTCGATTGTAGACGCCAAGATACTCCAGTGTGGGGATAGTTTTATTATAACAGTACCGTAAACACTTTTCAGCATAACTGCTTCCGCATCACGAGTTTCTTCGTTCATGCAGTCATGTTATTGCAGTTGTCTTTCATCTCAAAATTAATCAAAGTGAATATTTTGACTTGGACTGGTAACTGTCAAGTTAACGAGATATGTCAGCTAGACTGATTTGTAATTCCTGAGCATTCAAATAACAAGATATATCTACTGAACTGATTTGTAATTCCTGAGCATTCAAATAACAAGATATATTCACTGAATTGATTTGTCATTCCTGTGCATTCGCAACAACCTTTACATGCACTATTTATTAAGTGGATTGATATACCTCTCCATAGACACAGGCTGAAAGATTCGGGTACAGGTATTCTTGGGAAAAGAAACACCGACAGAAGAAGCACGAGAAAAGTGTCAATTGAATATCATTGAAAGATTGCACGAAGTCCCAGCTGCATGTGTAGCGCCCCCAACGGAGGTCGTTGAAAATGATTACAGCTGCTTCATCCATTCTGAATTCAATCACACAAGGTCACTCGACGAACCGATAACCCCTTTCGTAAATAGAAGCAAATAATGACCAACGTCATAGAGTTTGGGTGCTTGTGTCAGTTTATTTAATTTGCAAGAGCATGAAGATTCATTAGGAGTACGGAATCTCATCCAAGGTATTGAATCACTGGCGTACAGTGAGGACTGGATCGGGTTGATGTTTGGTAAACGAAGACAGCATGACATCTCTGTTACAGGATACGTTCATTTTATGATGCTCGATTTGTGTTAAAGATATCAAACAGATTGGTTGTCTTGGCGACATTCTCCAATCGGTTGTCATGGAAACGACTAAGAACAACACGTGAGACATATCATGCAACAGATAAATCCATCATTATTTGAAAAAAAAGTGACTTTCTGTGGTATAAATCTGAACAAAACATCCTTTGTATTATGATTTGCGATATTTGACGGGTTTAAAAGACTTGACTTGTGCAGGGGCGCTCCGTTGTTCGGGTTCGAAGTCAGGAGGCACCCACACACGATTGCGGGTATTTGCTGTCTAACATAATCTCTGTTTAATATATTTGAAATGATTTATAAGGTGTATGTCGTTACTTGAGCAGTTTGAAATGAGAGTGCCTCGAGACCATTTGCATGTTTTGGCTTGATATATTTCCAAAACAGTTCTGTAAAGTGTCTCGAAAATGCACCCTTGTACATTCACAATGAAAATGGGTAACTTATTTTTTGATAGTGCCAACTAACCTAAGTCACACCACTTTGCAAGGTACGATAACTGACCGTGTCAAAGCAAACAACCAGGATAAAATGCACACGCATAAATCCCTTACATTTGCAAAGTGGCCGGACTGTCCGGCAGAGCTGGAAGCGCATGCTCGTGGAATGTTCAGTGTAGAGACATGTAAAAGGCAGACAACTCCAAGTGCCTTGTGGCTGGCAGGATACCTCCGACTTTGCTAAAGTCAGGACCACAGTCACTTGTGATCTATTCAGCTCTCGGACTATGCGCCCCATAGACATGTGTACATATGCCTGAGAAATTTTCAGGCATATGTACATACGTCTATGGAGCGCATAGTCCCAGAGCTGAATAGATCACAAGTGCCTGTGTCAGGACACTGTCAGATTGGCTTTGAAAAGAAACCTATGATGTTTTGTTTCGTTTGTTTGTTTGTTGTTTGTGCACATTAAATCTTAGAAAACCTAAGACGACGTACATCCTTTAAACGTCTTTAAAGCACACAACCAAAACTTTAAAAAGAATATATACTAATTATTTTACAATGCGCACAAATGATCGTTTAAAATGTAGGATAGAGACCTTTTCAATACTTAACGGAAGTAATGAGCATGCCGTATGTCTAAAGTTTCTAATTTCTCCCTCTTTTCAATGTACGCTCCCTTTCTTAAGATGTTGATCTCTGCACGTGATCGTTTCTTCAAAAGTATATGATACTCATCCATCCTTTCTTTCAGTCTTGAAACACGAGTTTATCATTAACATAGTTCGGATGTCCAATAAACATTCAGTGTACTTAATATCTCTATGCATCATTTCGCGAAGATAGCTTACAAGTAAGCCTACTCTTCTGACTGGAGCTTTGTTGGTTCAAACACGGTTTCCAGCCAATCACGGACCTTGTCGCTCGCTAATTTTCTTGGGTCGCCATGTAGCGCGTCACTGACCGTCTCCCCGATGAACTCAAATCTCCCACGCCTGACAACAAAGGTGCGATCAGGTTGTGCTGAGTAAGCACGGTTGAAGTCGTTGTTCATGTTGTCGAGAACAATTGGTATGTGATCAACGCCTTTGGTGTCCTCGGTAAACGTCTTGTACTCAGTGTCCACCTCAATCAACAATCTGAAGGTGAATTACAACCAATTGCATTTTAGTGTATCGATAAGAACAATAGTAAAATGGATGTGGTACAACACTAAAATTGTTACAGCGTTACAGCAACTAGGTTAATCGTCGAACTACATACTGATTCCCAACTCGACTTTTAAAGCACCATATATATATATATATATATATATATATATATATATATATATATATATATATATATATATATATATATATATAATCATAGTCTTTGTATATAAAGATTTTTCAAATAAACCCGCTATACGAATGTGTCAAGTATTTTTCTAGCCCTTATAACTTTTTAGTTGATCGAGACAATCAGAGTTTATGTATTTAAAAATTGAAGTACATGTACATAATTTATCAAGTAGAACACCAAGAATGGTTTTTTCATATTTTGTTTTCAATAGCCTCCGACAGGGTTGATTTTGTACATTCTTACCATAGAATGCACTCAGCTAGACAACTCTCTCTCTCTCTCTCTCTCTCTCTCTCTCTTCTCTCTCTCTCTCTCTCTCTCTCTCTCTCTCTCTCTCTAAAATGCAATAATTTCCATTGTACAGGCTTTGTATGTTTTCTCGTAAAGAACGGACGTAGCTAGTTGTAACCTTTTCGTCGTTTTTACTTTTGAAAACAGCTATTTTATTCTTCCTCTCCGGTGTGTACATTAAAATGAAAAGTATTAACATTCGAATGGAATATGTAATGTACAATATGTACTACTATAATTTTTGACAAAGGAATTCTGGTCCGAAAAAAAAGCAGGAATTCTGGTCCGAAGAAAAAGCAGTTGTCAAGAATAATATCGGATACACATACAGATTGTACAGACTGTGTTGACAAGCTAACAATACACATTTCAACATAATTTGGAGTAGGATGGAAAAAAATATTTCACACACAGAACATACATTCTCGTATAAAATACCTTAAAGATTGCGGTTCACACTGTTTTATGGTAAAAAATGAATATTTGCATTATCTAGGGAAAGGAGGAGTGGAAATTATAGGACAATAATTTTTTATAATATTTAATGTTTGTTCATTTGAACTATTACGTGTCTTTGTAGTGTTTCCTAAACCAGATTAGGAAACAAAGTATTTGTCTTGCGTTCAACACAATGTGTACTTTATGCAACTTTGTTGTTAACATTGAATTCTAGTCATGGCAAGAATTTCAATCATCGTCAAAAACACTGGGCATTGCAGATATATAGGTCACTGCAGGTTTAAAAGCTGAACATCATGTTTTTCTTGACATGGTTTAGAGAACATAAACTCTATTTCTTAATAACAAAAAGAAACTCTATTTTACAAACAGAAATTAATTTCTTGATGATAACCAAAAGATTATGGCTGATACAGCTTTATTGGAATGTTAAAAGATATTTCTCTGGCAGAGGCTGATCACAGAATTCACTGTCAATCACAGTAGTTCGTTTTTAACAGACATTGAAAGCAAAAACTGTTCAAAACAAAGGGCAATGAAAACAAAAAAGAAAGAAAGCACGATAATGTGGACCTACTCTTAACATTTTTCAGGAAAACGATGAAGCTATCACCATCAAAGGTCTATCGCCGCTCTGGAATGGTGAAAAGGGCACCGTTTCTTTCGTATTCATGGTAAAAAGATTCACATCTTTCGCAAGGTCTCCAACCTTGTTATTTCCATGCTGTGATAAGGCACCATGACTTGCCAATAATTCCAGCAGTGAAGTTACCTATAACAAGTGAATAGATATTATCTTAACTTAACTTATAGAACATATTTCTTGTGACCGGAGATGCCTCTGATTTTGCCTCAGCGAATGCAAACAAGCGAGTGGTCATATGTTTCCACATTATCGCCCCGGTCATTTGCTCCCTCGTCAGTTAACTTGCAACTTTATTTATTTACTTACTTATTGTTTTATTTGTTTCTTACTCATCCAACAGGCGAATCAAATTACAGGAGGAGGTACCCACAACCCACTACCCGATGGAGCAATGGGGAGTAAAGTGCCTTGCAATCGCTCAGGACAACATCGTGCTCGAACTCATCATCCTCTGACAGCGAATCCGTTACCGTGGACCTGGAGGCACTCGAACTCACCATCTTTCGACAGTGAGTCCGGTGCCCTTGTAACCTCCACAAATGTAATAATCTCCACAAATGTAATATCAACCACAATTGTAATAAAATGCACCCATAAATGTAATATCGCCCATAAATGTAACAAAAATCAACCATAAATGTAATAAAACACCAACCACAAATGTAATAAATGGTAACCATAAATGTAATAAAAAAAACACCCATAAATGTAATACTTATCAACCATAAATGTAATAAATCTATTTTGTCGTTGCAATTGAGGAATTAGCCCTTAAATATTGATCTATGTAATAAGGAAAGCAACTCCACGCATTATTCATTTCTTAATTGTTTAATCGTTTCGTGTGTTTTGCATATTTGAAAGTGTATTTTACGTTTCCCTGTTTTGTGTACAGAACTGATTGGCCAAGGCTAGACACAGCTGTAATGTGAATGTCAGTGCAGTCTCTACTCCAGAGTGGGGAAGACAGTATAACACTACGATCCTTTAACGCCGTTTTTTTTTTTTCGAAATTGCCGTACTTTCTCAATCAATTGCCTCAAATTAGTCTTCAGTGGATAAATTGTGTGGAATAATCGATAGATTGTCTGTATTCCTATGTTGTCCCACTTGAAGTTTGTTCCTTCACTAGGGATGCCAGGATGTCTAATTTTGTTCTACTGTGTTCAAGGTAGTGTTCGTATTGTTTTTTACTAGATTGAAATATATGTTCTCGTCAACATGTTTTGTGTCGTAAGTTTCTGTTATAAGGTTTTATATTTCTCTGTTATTTGTTCTGAGTCATCTGTCATAAACTTTGTGTGGTATCACTGGTTGACGAGTTATTTTGACGCTTCCTTATTATGTAATTATCAGTGTCTAGAACTGCTGTTCCACTTCCATTATCTAATGGTTTGATCAGTACCTCGCCGTTTTCTGATAGCGTTCTCAAAGTATTCTATTCTGTGTTTCGGAAAGGAAACCTAGTTTCAGGAAAGTATGCAATAACATTACACTAGTCTTATTAAAGTTATTATTTACTCAGGGCATTGATAAACAAATGATCACATATGCAAGTTCAAGTTTATTACATTTATGGTGAGTTTTATTACATTTATGGTTAATTTGTTTATTACATTTGTGGTTGCGGGTTGTTACATTAATGGTTGACCATTTTATTACATTTGTGGTTGATTTTATTACAATTGTGGTTGATATTACATTTGTGGAGATTATTACATTTGTGGAGGTTACAGCCCTAACCACTGCCCCACGGCGCCCCCTAAAGGCGCAGAGGAAAGGCATTGTCAGCTGGTTGTATTCAGGATCTCGATGAGGGGAAAGGCAACATGTGATTTGTCACAAAAGATATGACAATTGGAGTAAAGAAAGTTGCCAACAGTTTTTCGTCTCCTTCGTGGTCTCAAATTTCAACTTTCAATATGCGATAAAATGACATATGTACGTGTCAAAGACGCGTCTAAATTTCTCAAAGCTGTTGATTTGCACCAATGTGCCGCCCCTTGGATATGAGAATGATGCATATCTGCACAGATTGAATGATGCTTTTGTCTCTCAATTTAATATTGAAATGAAAGGTTATGTTCCCACTCTTTGTATTAAAAAATCTGCTCAATTTTCTAATATTTTTAGTTTTGTAAATTTGAAATTTTCACATTTATCTTTAAAATGTTATTCCCTATTCAAGCCTTTTTTCAATCTACGATTTACGTTTGCTTGTAAAACATGGTTCGAGGCTGTGCTTTCGTTTTTATGAGTGTCTTGTATTTAATTTTCCAGTAATATAGCATTGAACCATTTTCTTTCAGAAAGAAGAATAAGACTCTTGCAGGTGACCGTGCATTTTTGTGTACGGAGACAAGTTACACGCGGATGGCAATGGCCCATTTATCTTGTCCTATATTTATTGGGAAAAAAGTATTTCAGAAAACCTTTGTAAATATTAAGGGGACAAAGACGGCCATTTTTCAGGAATTTTGTTTGATGCAAGATACTACTAATATTGTTTGACATGTTGAAAGATACTGAATAAATTGGTGACCATGCATATGTTCGACCCCGGTTTTAGATAGAGTAAATGAACCATCGCGTCTAAAACTAGGGTCGTATATATGCGTGGTCACCAATTCATTCTGTATCTTTCAACATGTCAAAAAATATAAGTATCAAACAAAATTCAAGAAAAATGGCCGACTTTGTCCCTTTAATAATAAGGGCTTCAAGATGAGTCACCAAAGGGTTTAAAAGTCTTGAAGGTATGGACGAAATCTTCAGTTAAAATTACCCTTCCCCCAAGATAGGTTTATAAAAAGTGGACAGTATTCTAAATAGTAACCTTCCCCAAATCCCCGGCCCACCCACCCCGAACTGCAATTACTGAAGGCTCCCTTATTCACCCCAGTTCGCCGTTTCCCAGTGTTCCCCTTTACAAGTTTAGTTGATAATACTTGCCTCTGGGTCATCGCGGTATAGTTTCTGGATTTCACCGAAAACATAAAAAGAACCGTCCCCCGGGATTCCACATTCTCGTAAAGCCTGGCGTTCAGCGTCTTGAACGATGGTCCTTGCAGAGTACAATAAATTGTTTGCCCCCGGTTTAGTTGGATCCACTTCTTTGTCAAATCGGCTTTGTGTTTCATCACCAAGAAGTATTTCCACGAAACGTTTTGTAACTAGTATCACCAGCTCTCTGTCTTGCAGATACGATGCCGCCATTTTGCCTTTTCCAGAAGCTATTGAAAAGAGGACAGGGGAAGCTGGACCATTGCCAAAGGTCACGGCGTTATCTCAAGGTCATAACATGGCCGTAACATATTATGATTAACCTACAGTAAGTGACAAGCTCGGCTGTAAAACAGCGGAATTATGTTATTGTAGCTGTTTTTGATAAAATGTACCGCTATACCCTCAATTGTTTCCATGGGTCAATCATTAGCAACTATTAATTACAAAGTTTGATTTGTACAGAATGACATATAAATCATATAACGGGGTACTATGTATACCCTTGGGGCGGATATGATTTGGTAATATTGTTTACCAGTCTGTAGTAAGTAATACTCGCTATGAAAAATCCGCTTTAAATACAGATGTCAACATCGAATTTTAAGTTCAATCGTCACAATGGCTGAAGGACCGAAGCGTGCATTCAAAAATAGTTGCAACCCGTCTAGGTTTTACGCTCCACGGACATTCAGTTCTGTCCGTCTCATAGAAACATTTCTTCGCGGAATCGTGGGGACTGCCATATTGCCAACTGCTCTCGATCACATAGTCACTCTGTCGCAGTAGGCCTACATGTACCTTGGACGTCGATGGAGTGAGGCTGTCTGCACGGAAGCCAGATCTTCATACAAAAAGTGTGACCGGCTCTGCTTCTCGATTTCGCAGGTGTGTGATAAGAGTCCTGTTTTGCTATTTGCACGCATCACCTTTCAACCTATTTATTTTGACCTACATATTCTGGAACTATGGAAGACCGGTCACGACATGCGACATGCGACCTGCGACTTCAAAACTGCGACCTGCGTCCTGCGAGTTTGAAACATGCGACCTGCGACTTCGGCATTTAGACCAAGGTGTAGGCCTAACCTGCGACTTCACAACAGCGACCTGCGTCCTGCGTGTTTGTCAAACTGCGATATCAGTCTTGATTTGTTCGCACCATTGCTCTGAACACGAGCCTGAAAAACACGAGGGACACCATTGCACTATATTAAAACAGCCGGTTTACCGCATTCTCGCGACCAGAGCATAATTTTCGCACCGCTGGCCTACGCAAAAATCGGCCAGCGAAAGAATTCAACCAGCGATAGAAGTGCATGAAGCTGTGACGGTAGAGAATTCCACAAACGAAGAGCACAAATTTATTTTCCTTCTTACGAAAGGCAAACTGATCTGAAATAATGCAATAGCAATAGGGTTTTAAACGTCTACATCAGTGTTTAATAGTTTCTGAAATTTTTCTGCCTACATGATCTAAATATTATATACACATAAAAATAATATATACATATTATAGTATGTACATATTAGGCATAAAGACTGAAAGTAGGATTGTAGTAGGGTTTAATTATGTCCTGTTTTACAGTTTTAACTCGCGTTATCTATAAAGAAAGTCGGTCACTGGCTATTCATGGTTAGCAAATATGTTTGCACTTCTATCAATATCAGTATTATTTTAACTGCTTTACTTTGCATATGTTATTTGTGTAGACAAATGTAGTCCGAAGTTAACCAGTAAGAATATTTTTATTTTTCCAACTGAACAAAAGTTGGATCAATTCGATTTTTTGACGAAAAGTAAAAATGAAATTAGACGAAAAGATGGCAACATCCGATGATCAATCACTGGAGAATTGTAACAAAACTGGAAATGTTAGAAAATGAACGACAATAACTGAAAATTCGAATGTTTGCAATGACACTGACGCAGTTATGATACAGGGGGACAACTGATATTAAACAGACAGCTAGATGGTTATACCACAGTGAAAGGAGGATAAATACCAGAGATATCTAAAAATCAAAAGGTTTGTCGATAACATAAGGAAAGAAGCGAGGTAAGGCAGACGAAGAATATCTAAAATAATTTGAAATTATAATATAAACATATAAATGCCTGATCACGTAGCATATTATTTTCCATGCATTAACACGTACTGTCAACATTTCCGTCATAAAATTATCTCTCCAGATGAAAATGAGTGAACTGGTGTGTACATGAATTGAGTTTTGCCAGACTTGGTGAACGCTTTACCAAAGCGAAAGCAATGGCTTATTAATTGATCGATGTTGAACGTTAAATCTCCTTTCCACGTTTTACCCTTTGAGCGCTGTAATTTTCTCCCACCAAAATTTTAGTGCAAAATTTTACCAATTGTATGATTTTTTCTGTAATTTTTTGATAATTTGGGACCAAATCGACATCACATTTCATTGGCTACAGGTTTTTCCCAAAATTTTTGCAAAAATTGGAGAAAATTGACAGGGTTTATTATATAAAGGGGACAAAAATAGACTTTGGCGCTCAAAGGATTAAAGTTCACGCAAGACGCCTCCAATCTAATACTGAGGAAAACACCATGAAACGTTACGTGTTGTTGTCGCATGTCGCAGTTGTGAAGTCGCAGGTCGCAGTTTGACAAACACGCAGGTCGCTGTTGTGAAGTCGCAGGTTACACCTAGGTCTAAATGCCGAAGTCGCAGGTCGCATGTTTCAAACTCGCAGGACGCAGGTCGCAGTTTTGAAGTCGCAGGTCGCATGTCGCATGTCGTGACCGGTCTTCCATACTGAACGGCTATTAACAGTTCGTGTTCGACTCTTAATTTAGAGATGTATTATGCGCACTCGCAGTAACGTTTTGACCCGTTGACCCTTTGCTGCGCGTGCGTAGAGCAGGAAGTTGATCGTACCTAAATGTCAGAGGTCAGAGCTAGCTCCGATCGCGCGGATCGCGCTAAGTTTTCTGCACAGGCGCTCCTTAGCTGGGTAGTCTGCTAAGTAGATCGATTTTCGGATCGATCTATTGATCCCGTAGTCGATATGCCCGCCACTGCAACCTAAATACTCACAAGGTGTGCAACAGAATCACTCAAAAAATACACCACCCGATTTGTCAACTGGCCGTGCGCTCGCACAAAACATTCAGAACTACACTCCTATATACCTAGTTGGATCACAAATTTAACCATCTCCTCGAAAATCACGCCGATGAACGTGTTACTCGCGTCATCTTGAAGAAATCGGCCGTGTTTTGAGACCAAGCGAGGTGAAATGCAGCCTGCAGAACGATTCTACCATATGACGTAATTTTTTCCACTGCTGATTGGTTCAACTGTACTTCACCAGTGACGTCTTGCAGTGACCTTCGTTTTGGCCGTTGATTAGCCAATCAGCAGTGGAAAAAATTACATCATATGGTAGAATCGTTCTGCAGGCTGCATTTCACCTCGCTTGGTCTCAAAACACGGCCGATTTCTTCAAGATGACGCGAGTAACACGTTCATCGGCGTGATTTTCGAGGAGATGGTTAAATTTGTGATCCAACTAGGTATATGGGAGTGTAGTTCTGAATGTTTTGTGCGAGCGCACGGCCAGTTGACAAATCGGGTGGTGTATTTTTTGAGTGATTCTGTTGCACACCTTGTGAGTATTTAGGTTGCAGTGGCAGGCATATCGACAACGGGATCAGTAGGTCGATCCGAAAATCGATCTACTTAGCAGACTAACCAGCTAAGGAGCGCCTGTGGTTTCTGCCTGACTGTCTACACCGTGTGTACTCCTTCGGACGCTTCTGCTGTATACGGTAAACTTGCCGAATCAGGTCCACAGTTACAATTGATCAGGAATCAACGGTTAATAAACCTCTTTACAGTGATCCCATGATAAATTTGTGGAACCAGCGCTTAATTTTTAACTTTCCTGGGAGCACGATGCAAGGCCTGCGTGGCAGGGCTGTGTGTTTTACCGGCGTTGGGGCCACAAAACGCCGGTACCCTGCGACGCAGAGCCCGCTGCCCGGACTTGTATTTCATGTTTGCATGCACGGCAGTTGTATTTCTTTTGGTGTTAAACTTCGCCATTGTACCGTCGACTGTTTGTCCCTCCCTGCCTGTTAATGTTGATCATTTCGAATATATTGCCATGGGGCTGTGTATGGCTTATAATAAATATGATGCTGCATGGAGGTAGAAACTTCTTCCGCCATCGCCACGGTGAACGTACGTTGATGCTCCGATGGACGACTGCACTCTAGTCTGCAGAGGTACGTCTCAGGTGATCGTCAAAACCTAAAGCTTCCGCAATGACCCTCGGGGGCTAGGCTTCCATAACTGACATAGGTTTCTAAAACTGTATTTAATTTCCCTTCCCCTCAGTCTTTTGCTACACGCCAACGACGCCAAAGGAGTCTCGCCATGAAGCGGTTGGGAGGATCTGGACTAATGGAAGGAAACCAATTGAAGGGGAATTTTAGTCAGATGTACGACACCAGGATGATAAAATTTGCCTAAATAAAATTTGCTTCATGTGCATTATAACGTTTGTCTAGTCAAGCTTATAGGCTGATTTTCAGGTTGTTTTGATTTTGCTCTTGTTTTAGGGAAAACCATTTCCTCCAAAACCTAGTTTGAGGGTTTTCTTTCGGTTTTGTTCTTATTTTTTTATCGTCCTATTTTTTGCACAGTGCAATGAAAGCATTTGTTCTTATAAGGTTAATATAAAAGACACATGTCAGCAGAATATCACAGTATCACTCATAGTTATTACTCAACAGGACTGTCCATGCAGCACTATAGCAAAGTACTACAAAAACAAGACAGAGAAACATTTATTTACTGCAAGAGTATTTATTTGAAAATTATAATACTTATATTGTTATACATGTTCATGGTGTTGTGAAATATAATAAAGATACTGCAATATGATTTAGTAGTGTCTTTTTAGTGTCTTTTTTAATTCAGATCCTCAGTCATGAAAAGCAATACAAAATTACTGGAATAACAATACTGACTAAGTTCAAGGTATCTCTTGTAGAAATACCCAAACTGCAGACCTTGAAGATGCATCACCAAATTGACTAATCACAGGGCCAGGTTACTTATCCATGTGACCCCATACATATATCATCTAAAAAACAAAACTTTGCTTGGCAACCCTAACATAAAATGTTTTGACTCTCCAGAAGACAATTTGTTATTGTACTCTACAATATCTGATACATGCAATATTTATTTTCAAACGAGATCAAAATCCTAAATATTTATAATGGTGTATTTCCCCTCTTATCACTTAACATCGAACTCAGTTTAAGTTTGAACCCATCTAAAGTGCGGTACGTACCAATGACTTGATTCAATTCGTATACTGCCACTAGACGTAGCCGGCCCTGCGTACAACGCTGTATGTTCCTGGCGTTACACGGATGGGAGGACGTATAGCGCCGGGAACACACACTATTGTACGCAGGGCTACCACTTGACGCAGCTGAACACTTGGATGAAACTATGGACAATTGAAGGCTGTATTTTTTTCACTAAAAGAATTCCTTCGCGGGCTGTTCTATAAGTCGCCATGCATGAGATCGTTATATTCTTGGTACGTATACAAAGCTAAAACGTCGGAATTTCCAAAAATAGAAGTAGGCCGCGATGCATGTAAGGAAATGCCGAGTGTCCCCCAATGTCCCCCAAGGCGCAACGGCCATAAAATGCTGGCCTTTGTGTCCACCAATTGTTCATCGACAGTGTTGTTCACGTGGGATGAAAAAATCGGCCGAAAAAGACACTGTACGATGGATTTGAATATAGCTGAATGAAATCATGGATATTCTGACAGAAACAACATGGCGGAAACCCTGAGAGGATCGCTGAAAGTATTGCATAAAATCTACCGAAATCCTAACTTTCCACCCTCGCTGGTAGCCATGACGTTAACTGAAAGTCCAAACTGTTTCTGCTTCCAAGCTTGACCCGAATATGTCTCTCCATCGCCTTTACACAAGAGCCGAAAGCACCCGGTGCGGTGTGCGTACCCTGAGAACAAGTCATTGTCAATGACATAGTCCCCACTTGTAATAGGAGTATTAGTCTTGATGGGGCAGGGAAATGAGGTCATTAAGAAGTATCACTGGAGTGTATATGTTCAGATCTATGGACACATAAGGTCTATGTCATTGTTCCCATTTGAAACAAGAGGCATGTATAAGTTATGGTTCTAAATCAGGAAAAAAGATCAGACCTCTAGTTGTATTGGCCAGCCAGAAATACATATGTGCATAATAAATGAGGTACAAGATGTGACATCTTAAGGTCTATTATCCTATCAAAATCAAAGCGTAAAGAACTTGTGGTTACTGAGATATGCATATATATGCATATTGAAGGTCAAAGGTCATCAAGGTCACGTGACATTTTGAAAAAAAAAAACAACATTGTATTGCTAATTAATCCATATATGCCAAAATTCAGACCTCCAGCTCTATTGGCTTGGCCACAATTATATATGGGCATAATTAACGAGGTTAAGCATGTGTTGTCATAAGTTCTTCCAACCTACTCAATATAAGACATAGCACTTGTGGTTACTTATTTATTGACATTATCGTGTATTGTAGGTATAAGGTTATAGAGGTCACATGACATTTTGTCAAAAAATTTCTATCCTATAGTCTATCCCTATATACTAAAAATCGTACATTTACCTCTATTGGCTTGCTCAAAATAAGATATGCACATAATTAATGAGGTACAATATGTGGCGTCATAAGGTGTCCCATCATACCAAATATGAAGGGTGTAGCATTAATGGTTCCTGAGTTATGGACAAATATGTATATTTGAGGTCAAAGGTCACCGAGGTCACATGACATTTTGTCAAAAAATTGTATTGCTAATTTATCCCTACATACCAAAAATCATACCTCTAGCTCTATTGGCTCGCTCAAAGTTAGATATGCGCATAATTAATGAGGAACAATATGTGGCGTCATAAGCTGTCCCATCATACCAAATATGAAGGGTCTAGCACTTGTGGTTACTGAGTTATGGACAAATATGTATATTTGAGGTCAAAGGTCACCAAGGTCACGTGACATTTTGTCAAAAAAATTGTATTGCTAAGTTATCCATATATACCAAAAATCAGACCTCTAGCTCTATCGGCTCGCTCAAAATTAGATATGCGCATAATTAATGAGGTACAATATGTGGCGTCATAAGGTGTCCCTTCATACCAAATATGAAGAGTGTAGCACTTGTGGTTACTGAGTTATGCACAAATATGTATATTTGAGGTCAAGGGTCATTGAGGTCACATGACATTTTGTCAAAAAAATTGTATTGCTAAGTTATCCCTACAAACCAAAAATCAGACCTCTGGCTCTATTGGCTCGCTCAAAATTAGATATGCACATAATTAATGAGGAACAATATGTGGCGTCATAAGCTGTCCCATCATACCAAATATGAAGGGTGTAGCATTAGTGATTACTGAGTTATGGACAAATATGTATATTTGAGGTCAAGGTCACCAAGGTCACGTGACATTTGTCAAAGTGTCTGAGATATGTGCGTGAACGGATGGACTCACATGGATGGACTCACGGACTGACATGACCCAATCTATGAGCCCCCTGGACTTTATCTGTGGGGACTAAAAACTGTGTCACTGCATCCTTTTTGCAATATGAATACTATGAGAAACTAAATTTTTATTTTTCTTGGCCTTATACATGGGAGTCTATGGACTGCCTTATACATGGGAGTCTATGGACTGCCTTATACATGGGAGTCTATGGACTGCCTTATACATGGGAGTCTATAGACCGCCTTATACATGGGAGTCTATGGACTGCCTTATACATGGGAGTCTATGGACTGCCTTATACATGGGAGTCTATGGACTTCCTTATACATGGGAGTCTATGGACTGCCTTATACATGGGAGTCTATGGACCGCCTTATACATGGGAGTCTATGGACGGCCTTATACATGGGAGTCTATGGACTGCTTATACATGGAGTCTATGGACTTCCTTATACATGGGAGTCTATGGACTTCCTTATACATGGGAGTCTATGGACCGCCTTATACATGGGAGTCTATGGACTTCCTTATACATGGGAGTCTATGGACTTCCTTATACATGGGAGTCTATAGACCGCCTTATACATGGGAGTCTATGGACTGCCTTATACATGGGAGTCTATGGACTGCCTTATACATGGGAGTCTATGGACTTCCTTATACATGGGAGTCTATGGACTTCCTTATACATGGGAGTCTATGGACCGCCTTATACATGGGAGTCTATGGACGGCCTTATACATGGGAGTCTATGGACTGACTGCCTTATACATGGGAGTCTATGGAGGTGAAAACTAAAAGTCCTCTAACACCGCCAAATTTGATCGCATTGTGAAACAAATCGACGTGCATCTGTATGAGGTAGGGTACTATCCTTGTACCAAGTTTGAACGAAATCGCTCCAGGCGTCTCTGAGATATCTGCGTGAACGGACGGACGCACGGACGGACGGACGGACGCACGCACGCACGGACGGACGCACGGACATGACCAAACCTATAAGTCCCCCCGGACGGTGTCCGTGGGGACTAAAAATCCATTTTCGTGTTGAACGGGTCGCTTATGCAAATGTAGAACTGCGCATGCGCAATGCTCCAAAATACATCTCTAAATTAAGAGTGAACACGAACTGATTAATCATTATCCGACAACTTTATCAGCCGGTCGATTCCGATATATGGGGAGCGTTCAGTTGTTGTGGCCAGGGTGGGCCGGCAAATTCTTCCTGTGCATTAGTCAAAATAAGTGGACCCCTACCATTGCACCAAAATATTGATGAACTTTTTGTTCCTTTTAAGGCCCCTTTTAAGATGGATTCCTTTTAAGACCCCTTTTAAGATGACAAAAATTTCATGACCCCCCCCCCCCCCCCCCCCCCACATTGCTTGAGTAAAGCTGCACACACAAACACCTTGGGGCGCGATAGAATCCAAAAAAAGATTCTCAGATTTTTTCAAATGACCCCCTTTACAAACTCACAAGGTGTTAATGTTCAAATTTCCCCTTCTGACTTGCTATAATTTTGAAATTACCCCTCAAAGGGATTGGACAGAAATTACAGGTGGATCGCAATATTTTTGCGCAAGCGTGTGTGTACAAAATTTTGATATTTGGATTTAATTGATAATGATTAGCTGTTGATAATGTTGATTCACTATACATGGTAGTCTATGAGAAAACTATGTAATACTTTTTCAATACAAAACTAGCAATATCTATGCATTTATAGACATTTGATAATTGAGATAGATGTACTTAATTTGAATAGGTTTGTTACAACTAGTATGTGCATAAAAATTTGACTTTAGAATTTCACCAAAAATGTTCATCCACTATACATAGGTGTCTATGATAAAATTGTGAATAATTTTTTTCCAATGAAAAACTTGTTATACTTGTGCATATACAGACATTGGATAATTAATATAATTGTACTTGATTATAATATGATGGTTAAAGGTGCATATTATGTGTACAAGAAATCTGATTTTGGAATTTCACTGAAAACGTGTTCATCCACTACACATGGGAGTCTATGAGGAAACTATGAATATTTTTTTTCCAATACAAAACTAGCTAAATCTGTGTATTTATAGAAATTTGATAATTCATTTTAAAGTACTTAGTTAGACTA
Organism: Ptychodera flava; assembly: GCF_041260155.1. Classification (NCBI taxonomy): domain Eukaryota; kingdom Metazoa; phylum Hemichordata; class Enteropneusta; family Ptychoderidae; genus Ptychodera; species Ptychodera flava. The sequence continues at coordinate 13,729,393 of NC_091943.1, read as the reverse complement.
GGATGGTTAAATTTTTATAATTGTGCAAGAAATTGGATTTTGAAATTTCACCGAAATGTTGATTCACTATACATTGGAGTCTATGAGAAAACTATGAATAATTTTTTACAATGCTAAACTAACTTAATCTGTGCTTTTATAGGTGTTTGACAATTGATATAAATGTACTTGATTCAAATTGGGTATTTGAAAGTTCAGATGTGGACAACAATAATGATTTTGGAATTTCACCTAAAAGTATAATTTCATTTTTCATGGTACTAGTAGTCTACAGGTAACTTTTAAATATTTTCCCTGACAAAACTTGCGATATCTCTAATGTGTAAGTGTAATAGGAATTGTTCATTTCCCTCAGTGAGCTCGATCTCAAGTACAATAAGACAAGTCTCATAGTTGCTAAGGCAAGATGTTCATATGATAGATAATTATACTTTTTTCAGATGTACGGTTAAATGACTTCAGAGAATGAAATTATGCAGCGAATCATTTTCCCCCAGAATATTTCTGAACAGTGAAACTGCTTTTAGACGGGACGGATACTTGTGAAAATTATGGGACCACCCTCTGACCTTTGAAAAATACATGACCCCCCCCCCCTTGCAGTTTTCAATATAAGGTGACACCCCCCTGGATTTTGCTGGCCCAACCCCGGCCGTAATAACTGAACGCGAATTGCACCCTCTTGTCCCGTACTACAGCGCCCCAATGCAGCTAAGGAACTGGACAGAAATTACACCGGGGTGTTTTTCAAAATGACGCTGTGCTAAAAATAGTGACCTTTCAAACGTATTTGCAAGAAAAGGATGACCCTCCTCAATTTTCAACTGCAAATAAAATGACCCTCCCCCTGCGAGTCACTGGTGAACATCAATAATATTTTTATTGGGCATATAATCTCTCATTTAGCCTTTTAATTTTCAGAGAGTATGTTTTAACCTTTACAATAATAGGAAGTTATTGTTCGTCTAATGTATTTAGAGTCTTCATTAAAACTCTATTTAAAACACAAATTGGCCACTAAATAATCTCATTTTAAAAAAATTTTGTAATTCAAAATTTCCTATATCCGAGTCATTGGATTTTAATTTATTAAACTACCTCTATGCAATTGCAGTCTTTCAAATCCTTAGTCAGTGTGTGCCATATGCTTTTAACCTACTGCTTAGAAAAAACTTAATTACTAACAGTGGTAGTGGTTTTCTTACAGACTGAGACCTCGATGACTTTTTGTCACCACCAGTAATTTTGCTGTAGTAAAGGATGCTTCTATTTTCTTTCCAACTTTCCAGCATTCTGAAGCAGATGCTGTTTGCCTTTAGTTCTATGTAAACTTCATACTACTTTAAATTTCTGTCCTTGTTCATTTTTTTCATGTCAGATGAAAACAAGCATCTTAAAAAAATTCGAAAGAACAGCAAATATTCGCACTTCGGGCGTAAGTTGGGTGGAAAGAAAAAATATTCCTCTGGGAGGGAAGTGGCAAAAAAAGTCAAAATTCACACAGTTACAAAAAATTATTACAGGCGAAGTAAGGCGAAGAAAAAATCCTCTAAAGTCACTCTTGAAAGCCCCATCCACCCCCCCCCCCCCCCCCACCCCCTGAATGTCAAATGGTCCATTTCTAAGACTAAGACCTCCGGTTTATCGGTAATATCGTCCTACGTATTACATATGAAATAAACGATAGCAACAAGAAACCTGTACTGAGACCAAAACATCCCTTCCGCCTCCCCACCCCTTGGACGGACATTTTTGCTACTCGTACCAAAGGGTCCTCAGGCTCCGATGATGATGATGTTGTTGTTTTTATTATTGTTGTTGTTGTTGATAGTATTTGCAGAAAAGAACAAAGTATGCGCTGCGAAATTCAATACAGCCTAACTATACATGTGCGTTGCAGCCTAACTATACTATGCGTTACAAATTCAATACAGCCTAACTATACATGTGCGTTCGTTGCAAATTCAATACAGCCTATGTTAGGCTGTATTGAATTTGCAACGCACATGTATAGTTAGGCTGTATTGAATTTGCAACGCATAGTATAGTTAGGCTGCAACGCACATGTATAGTTAGGCTGTATTGAATTTCACAGCGCATACTTTGTTCTTTTCTGCAAATACTATCAACAACAACAACAACAATAATAAAAACAACAACATCATCATCATCGGAGCCTGAGGACCCTTTGGTCGTACATGTCCTGTGCACGGTCGAGTACCGCTATCGAGTTGACCTCGGAAGTCAAAGTTTAAGTCGGGTCAATTGACATGCGTGACATTATTGTTCAATATGGCGGGTAGTTCAGCGGAGACTGGTGCACCATCGAAAGCGATCCCGGCGTCTTCACTGAATTAATACGAGGTTTCGGTAAGTTGAAGATAATTTCACAAAATCACCGTGACTTTGAAAGGGTATTAGGGTTAGGAATGCAATTGCGACGTTCCAATTTAACGAAGTAAGCCGGATGTTTTGCACACGTGCGTTGCATATAACTTGCAATTTGAACGATACAGTCAGTCTACAAGAAGTCACATTTCCTGTTGAAAATAAGGTATGTGTTCCGTTGCTTGAAGCTATATAGTGTCATATCAACTGTTATTACCATTGAGGTACGTACAGATGACAGGAAGTCGAGCTGAGAAATTTAAATGCATTATTACACAATGTATATGTTCACAAATAGTTCCAAGGCTCAAGCATTGCCATTCACCCTGGTCCTGGAGGTACGAGTAATGGCAGTAAAGAGCATGGCTGCAGTTCACTATCTCGAGGTTTCCTGGGTATTGGGTCGGACGACAAAACCAGATTGCCGTACGACCCAAATACCAAGGCAAAACCTCGAGCTACTGTACTGCAGCTAGGTAAAGCACAACATAATTAGCTGCAGCTCGAGCGCGGCAGCTCGAGGTTTAGCTGCAGTGCTGTAACTCGAGGTTTAGCTGCAGTGCTGTAACTCGAGGTTTAGCTGCAGTGCTGTAGCTCGAGGTTTAGCTGCAGTGCTGTAGCTCGAGGTTTTGCCTGGTATTTGAGTTGGCTGGCAAAACCAGTACTGCAGCTAAACAGTAATGTAACAATTTCAAATTCATTTACGGGGTACGTAATAGTAGTAAACATCAAATTGTGCTAGTATATGAATCTGAAGAAGTCAAGATGCATTGTCGTTACAAGCTGGGTGGGGCCTTGCTCAGCCTCTGAGTGCAGATCTGTGTTGTTTTACTTGCTAAGCTTGTAATCTGCTGGTAACAACGACACCCACAGGCCAGCCAATGCAAAGTTATCACAGTGTAGTCCAAAGTTTGCAACCTCCCTCAGTTGCTTCCACAATGTGCAGCAACCTAGAGATAGTACACCCTCGGCATGAAGTCGAATAACATTCTACTTACAAGCTTCGAATATTGTAAGTGCATTCCTCACAACCTTATGATGCAATCATTGACACTACTAAATTGTTTGAAGCATAGACCCTCGAGGGTCTATGTTTGAAGCAGCCTTTTTTTTGAGTCACACCATCTCCATTTTGCCACAAGACACCGCAATACTACTGATATTATGGGTGCTTTTCTTTAACATCAGTTTAACATCTCTGCATAGAATGTGAGAAGAAAAGGTATAAATAAAGTAAAGAACATTGTGTAAAATTGGTATATTCCTGACAGTTCCATTACAGTGAATACATATCGACTTATGTAAACAATTTAATGAATCATATGGGTGTTTGGGTCATGGCCATCAAGTTTGGTGTAAGAGTACAATGTATTAACCTGCTTGAAATATGTAGCTGTGCAGTCAAAGTCATGATGGCTGTGTATCCACAGCTAAGACCAAATAAGAAAATTGAAGTGTTTCCAGTTACTAAACCTACCGTGTGTAAAACTGCCAAATCCTGAACTTTTTACTGCATTTTTCGAAGTCGGGCATGATTTTGCAAAATGTTGCCCTTTTTTTGTATAGTTCAAATGCTATTAAGCATAAGAGGACAAAAAGTTCCAAACCTACCTATGCTATTTCTTGAAGCCATGTTATCAGTAAGCATATATTGTTTTTGCCTAAGATTTGAAATCTTGTACCCAAATGTGATAACATGATCACCTGTAGTACGTGATTGAACAGGAATATACAGGACCGTGGGTGCGCAATGGGGGATTACTGATGATGCAGATCATTTCATACACTGGGCTTGATTTTTTGAACTAATGAATCGGGGTCTAATTCCCTCCCCGTAAACTAAGTATTACATTTCTAGTGCGTCGGCTTTTATGATCAACGACCCTTAAATTACCAACAGATATTCTTTCGGTAATGTGACTGACTATTAGCATTGCATGCTGTCCTTGTATGATAAACAGTGATTGTTGATAGAGAGTTTACCGTCTGTGGTTTGCTCAACTATGTTTTTCGCTGATAATAAATGGAAGAGTACGATTTAGATGAGTTCTTACACAGAGGCACACAATTTGGCATTCACTGTATTCACTCCCTCACTAAAGTTAAAGTATTATTCATAGTATGGATGGTTCGATTTGTGAAGTTCTTACTGGAAAAGTCCTGAAGCAATAAGGAATACGATGAGGTGGTCACTTGATGGTCTCATGGTCATGCCCCATTTCTGTAAGAGCGCTGATCACAGTTTCAGGCTTGTTACTAAATACAGCTGCATGCGCCTGACACTACTGCTTAAAATTCAGACTAATTTATTGTTGCATACATGGCTATTGCTGCAGCTTGTAGTCTGAGTCATGAATTTGTGTGACCTTTACTAGACTTTTAGTATCCTTTGTAACACTAGGTGGTTTTATTTCATCATTCTTGCAAACAATGCTGATGGACATTTATTTTTGCTTTTGCATATTAATGAAAGAAAAATTATGTCATTTGTGATCGCACTACTAGCATTTTTCACAATTGTGTAGTATGTCCACTGCTTTGAAATAGTGTTGAACTTCAAGTTGACGTGTAATGAGTCTGCAGTATAGCAACAACAGGTTAATCAGTCGAAAGAAGATAAATCTAAAACAGCCACTCCGATTGACACCAAGAGAGGACAATCCATTTGTAGTGGACACCACAGAGGTGAATGTAAATTTGCGTCAGATTTGCATCATGCTTACTTATACTTATCCATTTTAAACATTATTGCTTTCATCCTTATAGGGTGCAAAGGAGTGCAAGTTGAAGAAATCTGGAGTTTGGATGAGGATAGCTTGTCTAATTTAAAGTAAGTTACGTTGAATACATCATTTTGAAGTTTAGTCTGATCTGCAGGTTCATGTGTCTTGTACGCCTGTAAACAGGACATCTACCAGGGGGACATATTTAGCAATAGGGTTGTCAAAAAGGTTGGGTAAGTGTCTTGAAGTTAAGATCGTATTAAAATTCGTAAACTTTTGCTCAAACTTTCTCTGAGGAAACTTTTTAAGGTAGCGACTCAGTTTCATTGTCACTTATTTTCAATCCTCATTTTCACAAAGAAGACGTGGTCACACACCCGACATGTGGTACTTTTTTTATCTGTTCGGTCACCGAAGAGTTCAGAAAATTTGTTAGTTTTTCAAAAAACAGTGCGCATACGGCTGTTTTATTAAAAAACACGTTTTTTTTAGTTTTTTTACTCAAAAAAGTGTAAGTACAAATGTCCAATCAGCCTTGGTGATCTGTTTACGGCAATCGACGGCTGGGTATACTGGGCAAAAAACCGTGTCCCGGATTTTTGAAATTCGCTTTTGTTTTCGCACAATGCACCTTCAAAGTGTCAACTTGACGTTTTTTGCATAAATTATCAGCCTTTGTTCACGTTTGTCAGGATATCTTCACTTCCAGGCCTTTATCGGAAATCTGAGACACGTTCTTTCAGATATATTCATTCACTGTCCACAGGTGAAAATCAGGCTAGTCTGTCCAGGCGCCGCCGACTTATACTTATTTGAATAATGTACGCACTGCCAAAAACGGAACTGAGAAAATCGACGATTTGTGTAAACGACCTATGCGTCACACATTGTGACCAAGAAGTCCAACTCGCGCACTATTTTCTGCGAATTTTCTTATACCAGGAATAAGTTGAAGTATTTAGAGTCAGTTTTGGGAATTTTGGATATGTTTACAGTTTAGGATTGCAGATCGTGTGAAAATAGAAAGAAATTATACACTGAACTGGCAAATGCTTAGTGCCAGCAGTGGGTGGTATTTACACAACAAACACAGAGGGGTACTTAGCGAATAATCCATTTTTGGAACGTTTAACTAGCATATTAACTGTATACTGTTAACTCAACGGTTACAATCTGGTTACCAGTGTTCACAGTCAAGACGAAGACGTCGAAACTTGTGGTAAAAAAGTCTATCAGATCGAGACCTGTGTGCTGTCGTCGCGCGATCGCGTCGGGCATTCACTTGTTCTTGACTCAAGTTGTCTACTTCCTGTCTCGCGATCGGCAATTTATGCATGTTCTTTGTGAAAAGTGATTGTCAAGTTCATGTTAGCGCCGACACTGTGCGAACGGGACGTCACTTGCTAGTTTCCTACCTCAAGATGAGACGAACACATGTAACTCTTGACAACATAAAATGTCTGTCGTATTTTCTTAGCTTTTGCACCGCACTGCAAACTTGTCGCCCTTTGTTACGACGGGAGAGATTGACTCGTGTTATTTTTTCAAACTTTATTTATATGTGTTCTTGTACCGATTTTATCAAACTAATAATAATCACGCCGTAGCGTAAAACAGTGCAGGCTGTCATCGACAGCATGTTCCGAGAGACAGAGTATCGACTAGTCTACAGTGGAGTCACTCGACTTGCGCAATACCAGAGCACACATAATTATTTCGGAGATTTTTATTTTTAGTCAAACTTTCGATGACTGACCTCATATAGCAAAAATTGCTAGTTTAGGCACTTCTAGAAGTTGAGCCGGGTTTGTTTTACGTTCAGTGTTGAGGTCCAGCTAGCAGCTGTGGAGTCTGCGGGTAATTTATAAGTTTAGACAACACGCACACAATAATCATTTGTGAACCTTCGCAATTCACGTTTGACGTAATTTAATTTTTGGGTTATATTTAAAGAAAGAAAAGGCATGAAATAAAAAAAAATATTTGCATTAAGTTCCGAAAAATTAGCAGATCGGTGAACTTGCTCTTGTGAATCTACATTATGAGTGTATGAACTCCTTCACTGGCTTGGAAACTCCTTGACATAAATGTCACTTGTTGTCGGGTACGGTGTTGTTCAAGGTTTCTCAGCAGACACGAAAAGACTGCACGATAGAAAACTCGAGTTTAAAATATAAAATTAAAAGAACACGATACTAACACCAAGCATGTACAGCAAGAGTGATAAAATTATCGCAACTAACAGAAGTTTCATCTCGCTCAGGCTAATTTTTGGACTCGGGTATGTAATCAGCATAGCCTAATATGTTCGAAAAGCAGCGTGTCAAATACTTTCATAGTTGTCTCCGTTATCGTCTGCGTCCTCGGCCAAATCTGACTCTTCACTGCATTCTTGATCGTTATTGCAGGGAGTATTAGCCAAAGTCGGACTGTTTTACATTTAAATCGACCTTTGCGCACGTTGCCGTCTTTTTCAGGTCCGCTTTTGTGGACCTCGCTTGCTTTTTCGACGGTATGGAGCGCGAGCGCCGGCTTTGGTCTGCTCGACGTGTTTGCCGTACCGATACATGCGGAGTTCAAAACGCTGAGCATAACGTTGAAGCTAGCGCATGCGCACTATACCGCAAAGCCTATACATAATCTCTGCGTGTTTATCAAAGATATCGTGGTCGGTAATCCGCGACCGTTAAGACAAAAGGGAAATAATGGCACGCGGTGTAGCTGATAGTTTGCCATTTTAGTAATATTTCAGGAATTTCCTGGTACGATGTGACCCAACACCTTCCCCAAAAGAAAGACCACGTGTCAGTGATTCGAAATTTGAAATAAAAAAAAAATTGCTAAAATTGACCTTTGAACCTGAGTCGCATCGTTAATTATTCCCTTTTGAAATCAAGAATAAAAGTAAGGCATTACTGTGCAAAATGTTGTACAAGAGAAGCAAGTTACCTGAAATTTACAAATATTTGAAACACAGAACGGCCGCCATTCCTTTTGTTAACTCTATGGCGAAATATTAAAAGTTCAATTTCACAAAGTAAGCCACTGAAAACTTCATTCACTCCATGAGCATCAAAATGAGTCACCACAAGTGGTTGACCAAAAAATTATACTTAATGTTTGAGACTCAGAATATCTTTCCCCAAAGTACATTTTATTTTAAAATGTCTTGGGCAATACGGTCTTAAGAACCGTATGTCAAGGCACAGACCCTACACAAACAGTCAAACTATTAGCATTCTAATGTCAGGACATATGTTGTGAGTCCATTAGATTGTTAAGTCACATCGCTAGCATTGACGTTGTCATGCTTAACACAAGCGCCCAATACGCCCTTAAACTTTCGTGCCAGAACCAGTATACACACAAGGGAATGAAATAAAAACATTTAAAAATGTCAATTTACAAAAAAGGACGACATCAGTATGTCCTTCAGTCAATGCAATGATGCGAAGATTTCGCTGGTCATATTTAAACGTTTGTATTCAGAGGTTTGACATATTAACAGTTTATACCAGTACCAGATATTATCAACTACACTGTATCAAACTTGGTGGTCTAAGTTCTTGATAATTTTCTAATTATAAATGTATTGTGATCAAATAGAAGTGGTTGCTCATTACTTACTGTAACATTGATTTAACTTATTTGTCATAGTTGTCGGAAAGTCAAACGATAAACCAAGGTAGAGCTCTGGAGTCAAAATTTTCAATTATTTGTCATTGCTTTGCAGACCAGTCCATGGTTTGATATTTTTGTTTAAATGGCGACCGGGAGATGAACCGTCAGGAAGTGTTGTACAGGATAGCAGGCTAGAGAAAATTTTCTTTGCCAAACAAGTAAGTTTTTGTATTCACTGTCACAGTGTGGCTCTAATTTTGCAAGACAGGAATAATCCTCACCATTGATGCTTGCATAAAAAATGAATGAAGAGTTGATAATTCACGGTTTTGCATAATTTGTTGTATTATCATATATTTTATGGTCTGTGTGATTTAAGTCAAACCTTGATCTGGTATACTGTCGGGTTCTTGCACTCAAATGTGGTTGTTAAAATGAAAACAACAAATTTTCAGCCAACAAGCTGTATCATGTGATTCTTCTTTGTCATTTTATAAAAAAGGAAAATCCATAATCATCCCTAAATGTCTATTGCCAATTTTCCATAAATTACACTTTTAATTCTATATTATATTCTTATGGTCTCCTCATTTAGGTCATGCAGATCGTTGATATTTTCTATGCAAAGGTAGAAAGTGTCTTGAAATCTAACATATCTGTCACTTTTACATTATGCAAATCTTTGTTTTTATGCAAATTTGTTTTTTTTTTAATTCCAGGTAATCAACAATGCTTGTGCCACCCAAGCCATTCTTAGTATCCTGCTTAACTGCAAGCACACAGACGTCGGACTTGGTCCAACCTTGACAGATTTCAAAGAATTCTCACGGAGTTTTGATGCCACAGTAAGGCATTTTCTACTCTTCTTGCTGCAAAAGAGAAAACACAGATGACCTTACACTTACGCTATCATACAAATGATATATGAACTGAATGATTATTTTTGATTTACATACATTTGTAAAAATCAACAATGCTAGTATAGTATACAAAGACAAACCGTATATATATCTTGACTGTACCAGTTTCAGGTTGTCATCGTTTCAGAATTACAAGTTCAAATTTCAGCAATTAAGAGTTGACGACGATAGAAAAATTCGAAAAGTGATCCAAATAGTTTAAAAATTATCACAATATGATCACTTTACTGAAAATTGTTACATGTGGAACATAGTCCTCACAACATTTTTGACATTTTTTTTTCTTTCTTTCACAGATGAAGGGCCTCTCACTAAGTAATTCTGAAGTAATCAAACAAGTACATAATTCATTTTCTAGGTAAGGTACTTACATTTTAACAGGCATAGTTTATATGTGTAAAACCCAAAGGAGTGCACATTCTCACATGGGAGATTTCTGAAAGCTATGAGTTGGTCTACAAATTTCAGGAATTTTCTCTGTTTTTGCCCCATTCTGAATTTAAGACTCTTTGACATCAACAGCACTTCATATTGACACAGACTCCATTCACACTGACTGAAAATTCCAAAGACAAACAACATTTTTGTACCCTGCCATGGATGTTATCGTAACGTATTTGATGAAAATGATAACGGCATTTGTACCGCGAAATACATCGAATGAATAACATAACACTCGAATGAAGATTTTTCATGAAATGTTAAGGATTTGCAGAGACCATTATTCAAATTCTTGTACTTTGAATGTCAAAAAAAACTAAAATTAATGATTCAAAAAGAGAGAAGTTTGACAACATAACTTAGACAAATTACTTTCAGCATTAGATTGTAGTGTGCTTGTCAGGTCTTGCTATTGCATTGGAATTTGCTGAATGTTTTAAGTTACTTATTAAGTTTATTGTGTAATTTTTAATTAATTTCTCTTTTACAGACATCAGATGTTTGAATTCGATGCTAAACTAGCCAATAAGGATGATGATGTCTTTCATTTTGTCGGCTACATACCCATAGAGGGCAGGCTGTATGAGTTAGATGGCCTGAAAGATGGCCCCATCGATTTAGGTAAGTTTGATCCCTCATTGGAGGAAGCAGCAGGTCACGTGATGATATCCTGCAATATTATTGGATGATTCCCTAGTCATGTGATGATATCCTGTCATCTGATTTGATCATCCCTGGTCCAGCACAAATGAATTAGACACTGACATTGCTTTTGATTTCTAATCTGTAAAGAATAAAGCCAAGTAAATTAATAAGGTGGAATTGCATATAAGGCAGTGTATTTTGTCAAAAATCCCTTTCTTGCAAAGATTCATTCAACTTTCATTAGTTTGTTACGCCAAGATCAAAACATTGGTTGTGTTCATTTTTTAGGATGACAAGCTGTCATAAGTTGGGTGAGATAAAGGTGTAAATTTATGCAAATCACAGGATTTAAAAAAAATATAACTCCACTCTGGCAGGGTCAACGTTAAAGCTGCAATTTTCAATCCCAGGTTCTCGCATTAGTGGAGTTCTCCTCCCAGTCAAACACTTGGCCAGTGCGATGTCTGATTTCTATAACATTAATTACAAAACTGATCTCAACCTTTTGTCACCCTTTGCTTATCCTTCAACCAGAGTTTACAAAGCGTTTGATTGATGATCAGTTCAAATCGCCAATGGTCATTGATTCCCCACCACCAATAGTCTTCCAGTCAAAGTTAGAATTTGAATATACCACAGAGTTCAATCTGCAGCAACTTTGCGCTGACCGCCTGGCAGTCTGTCTGCGTTTTTGCGGCCGGAAAAAACTAAAAAGTGGCATTTTCTGGAGCGTGTGCCCGCGTGTTGCCTGTTTGTTGTCCACTTGCACAATGAATGCCGCCATAGCTTCGCGTTCTTTTAAAGGGAGGCTCCGCCTTTAAATACTATACAACTAGACGACAATTTTGTTTGGCAATACAGTTCCTAGATTTTGAATTAAAATCATTTCAATTTTGATATTAATTACTATATAATGTCAGAATAGTTAATGCAAAACAAAATTGTCATGTTTTTCTACATGTACTCCAGTATCAAATGAGGTATTCAATTTTATAAAGTAGTATCAAGTTTTTGACTTAAGTTAGCCTTTATCATTAATACCAAAATTGAGGTTTTCTACCCAATATATGTACCTTCTTCATCCTTTGAGTTAAGTATTGCTGCCATAGTAAATTTTTGATTGTCTGCTCCATTTTGAAAATATAAGGTATGAGGAGGTTTTCATGTCATCTTTGATAAGAAATATAGCTTTGAAAAAGTGTGATGCTTAAGTACAATGCCTCCTCATATAGCTATTATTCATGGACGTTGCAATTCATTATGCTAATTGTAGGTGAGAATAGTAGAATAGTTTGGATTCAAAACTGTTCATTAATGCATTACAGTAATTTTTTAATCAATTTCGGATTTTTCAAGTCCAGATGTATTGACTTTTTACAGGTAAATGTGACCAGAATGACTGGTTAAAATTGGTGAAGCCTGTTATAGAACAGCGAATGCAGAAGTAAGTGAAACACACTGCAAGAGTAAAGACCTTGAAATAAAATTCACAAATTGCACAACCTACTGAATATATTGAATCTCTGACAAAATACAATGTTGCTGCATAATATGATTGGGATAAAACAAATATAGGATGTGAAAGCTTGTGTCCTCTTTCTTGTTTGGTGGTTTGCAAATGAAGTCAAAACAAGACAGTTGCTTTCTGTCTATTAAATTCTGAATGTTCTTTCAAGACAGGATTGAAAGAACAGTTTTCATTTTATTCAATATTTATTTAAAGTTCAAAACTGAAAAACTATAGGCTTCCCCGGTTTCTGTTCCTTTCATCTTTAAAATAACAAGAGATTATGAAAAGGGAAATGATTATGGCTTCCTTGGCTGTTCCTTTCATTGAAGATAGTATGTCTCTGGAATGTGAAATATTTATATTTTTGCTCAAATTTTCCTCACAGAAATTTCAACCATTCTCTTTTAAAATTAAGAATAAGATCAAGGATCACCATGCAAATTTTGGCACCAGAGAAACAACTTACCCAATATTTACTGATATCTTAAATTCAAAATGGTCACCATCCCTGTGTTAACTCTGTGGAAAAAATTAAATTTTCAATGAGCATAATGAGAAAATTTTATTTACTCCAAGAGGTCCAAAATGTGACCCCCACGAATGGTAGATCAGAGAGGTATTCAGAGATTCTATGCATCTTTACCACAGTAGGCTTGTCACACATGCATTTGTTTTGTGACTCAATCCAATATGGCCAGCTGTTGGCACCAATTGGTTCAAATTAGTCATGTGTACCAATGTGACAACAAAGATGGTGTCTATGTCAGTGCTAGGACATTGAGTATTGTGTCTTTTTTCACTGGTCCTGAAAACTTTTTATAAAATGGTTGTCATTTGAAGATTGTTTGTTTGTGTAATGTATTTACTTACGTATTAGCTTGCGTGCTTGCTTGCTTGCTAAGTTTATCTTTTGAGAGAAAAGTTTTCAGAAATGCAGTAAAACAATCTCTTTCCTGTTTGCAGGTATAGTGCTGAAGAAATCCATTTCAACTTGATGGCTATAGTGTCAGATAGAAAAATGGTCTACAAGAGAGATAAAGAAAAACTTGAAGCAAGGTTAGCAGCCTTGCAGAATAAGGTAAAGAAACCCCCTATGATTTAATACTTTCACCATCATGGTTTGGCTCAAACCCATTGTGACGAATGGTGAGTTTGGATCTGTTTACTGGGATTTGGGGGTGAACAGGTTGGAGAATGTGAGTATTTGTAAGGCGTCCACCTTGCACCTCTTCATACTGTATCATGTGCATCACCCAGAAAAATAAAACTAATTACTACATTTTCCAGTGCAAAAGCTGTTTTAAGTTTTGTATTTCTGTCAGCCTTTGAAAAGTTCATTGACAAATTGATTCTGCAAATACCAAATAAATTTATTTAATTAATGTCCTTGCATGGATAAACTGACAGTGGACCATCTCAAGTGATATTTGCGATTCAAAAAACTTGGAATAAACTAAAGATCGAGTAATTGTAGCAACTCAGTTTTAGAAACTGACATAGACTTTCACACTTCATCTTCTGTATGTTTCACTCTCCATGGCAACTAGGAGGAAGCCATGGAAACAGATGAAGACTCGTCATTACCTCAAACAGAAGAGGCTCTCAGAGCTGAAATAAGTAATTGTGAAATGAAGATGGCAATGGAAGAACAAAAATTTCAAAAATATAAGGTAAGTTGTCCTAAAGAACAACAAAACAAATGGGAATCCTGTAATTTGGCACTGGTATGGATTTGTATCATGATCTGAAAGACCATGTCTATAGGATACAGCAGTAAAATCAGGGGGGTCACCACGCAAATTTTGGTACTATGGATACAAATAACCCAAGCTTTACTGATATTTAAAATTCAAAATGGCCGCCATCCCTGTGTCAACTCTATGGAGAAAAATAAAATTTGCGAATTTCGAAAAATGAAGCCAGTGAAAAGTTTTCTTTCACCTACAGCTTAAAAATGAACCCCCACAAGTGGTACGTATATCAGAAAAGAATTGTAAAAATTTGAAAGTCCGAATATCTGTCCCCGAGGTGCGTTCTATCTTATGTCCAGAATTCGAATGGATCAGGGTACAAACACAACCATATGCATGTTTTTCCGTACATGTTTGTGCACCGGGACTTGTTTGTACCAATCATCACATGATCTCCTGGGCTGTGTTCCCTCTAAGGTTTCGAGAGGGTGCGCAACTTGAGATACGACTGATTGCCTCACAGCTGGGTCCGTTCATTTATATGCTAATTTATTGAGGTAGGTCACAACGTACAATGAATGTCGGTGGCAACTGCGCCGCCAAAGGACGCTAACCTCGAAACACGAAGTAAAATCTACGCTGAGATCGCCGCATTTCGCCCTGAGTTATCGTAAAACTAATACCGATTGAAATGACTTAGACTAAAGTTGCGCAAAACATGAAATTCCACTGCGAGAGCAGTCGGAGACACTGCGCAATTAGCGCGCAAATAAGCCTTAGCAGGAACACTGCTCCTGGGCACACTAAGTCTGCAGAACACTGCCCTTTTTTTATTCCTGAGTGCGTTCATTATGGCAGCCTTTAAATAAAAGAAAGATACATTCTTGAAATATTTGACACATCAGTTCAAATGAAACCTTTCTTACCATATTCCTACTACTTTTTGTAATAGGTCAATTTGTTGACCCCTGTATGACCTTTCATCCTGATAGTTTGATGGCATGTGGTATTCAACGTTCAATATTTCATTATGAAGAAGCAATGCAAATTTTTGCATGAAAATTAGTTACAAGTTGCAATTTAATGAAAAACCTGTTAAAAAGACTGCCAAATCAGACTACCTGACTCAAACAAATAAAAATACATGGATGTAAGGTCATGTGATGTCATTAAAATTACTTATTTAAATCACCCAGTTGACTGGACCAAAGTCAACACACCTTCATGTGCTGTCTGTCTTTCTCAGATTGAAAATATTCGTCGCAAGCACAACTACCTTCCGTTGATCATGGAACTCCTACGAGTGCTAGCCAAGGAGGGAAAACTTCTAGATCTCGTCGAAAAGGTCAGTTTTCTTCTTGTCACAACATTTTAGAGAACATAAGATGTCTTCTACTGAGGGTGCTCAAAACTGTTTATCAAAAAAGGTAGCAAACTGTCATGCATAGACATCCAGAAAAGGGAGGGTGTTCACAAATGGTGTATCTCCCTTTGTGGATGAGTGAAAATCAGTAGCTGACTCAAATGAATGAGGAGCTGTTCAATTAGTTTGGTTTCTAAGTGAAAATCACTAGATAATGTATGTAGGTATCAGTTCAAGCAGTTTTCAGGTTACCTGTGGAGTTTGCAGTGTTTTCTACTAGTTTAAAATAGTAATAATATCATCCAGTATATTGATGGTGTAAATACAGCCATGTGATTGGTTGACATGTGAAAATAACTGTGCTATATTTGCAGTATTGCACAGTTGGAACACGCACAAGCTCTCAACCTGAGAAAATTTCATTTCAACACACCACGCCAGAATGTCAATATACTATTATGATACAATAGCAATAAACCATCTCAGCAACGGGTATACCACTTGGCTTAATTATATCAGCAACATTATAGCTTGCTTTATACATGTACCTGCTGCAGTGTGCCTCACAAGACACAGAAACAGCCCTGGTTCCAAGGAACTTCAGTTGCCACCATTTCATTTGAGAACCAAACCTGCTGGCTTTCCACCCAGAACCTCTCAATGTTACAGAATAATAGGGATAATAACACTCAACCTCAGTTATATTGTACAGAGAAATTGTCACCATCATTTTTTTTTATTTAAATGTATATTTATTTCGTCTTTCATAAGTCTTGACATTTCATAATGACAAATTACATTCTTTGAAAAATACTAAGTAGAATATCAATTTTTTGAGCTTGCGCTGTCAGATACAGCTCATTTCTTAACATCATTATTGAAGAAAAGGTTCTGTGAATATTACTGACATGATACTTATAAATAGACCATTTTGCCACCAAAATAATAAGATTTACAATTTTTTCAATTTTCTTTGTTTTCAAAGTTACTCCTCCTATAACAGTTTCAAACTTTAGAGTAACCTTACTTTCTAAAATATTACTTACTATATTTTCTGTCATCTCCCAAATATTTCTGGCCACAATACAATCCCAAAATCTGTGTCTTAGTGTTATCTACTTCACGACAATGCGTGCACAGTGGAGCTTCAATTTTTTTCCATTGAAATAATCTGAGATTTGTTGGTATATTACTTGGCTTAATTATATCAGCAACATTATCACTTGCTTTATACATGTACCTGCTGCTGTGTGCCTCGCAAGACACAGAAACAGCCCTGGTTCCAAGGAACTTCAGTTGCCACCATTTCATTTGAGAACCAAACCTGCTGGCTTTCCACCCAGAACCTCTCAATGTTACAGAATAATAGGGATAATAACACTCAACCTCAGTTATATTGTACAGAGAAATTGTCACCATCATTATTTTCTACAACACAATATTTTTCCTTTTCTGACTTCATAATGTCAATCCCGAGATCAAAAGCAAAAAAAAGATAGTTTTAAATTGTTACTGTACATATACAACATAGCAAGGATAAGAGTCATAACCAGAATTATGCAACTTTTTTATCACTTTCTCTTTTTTAGGCTCAGGAAAAAGCAGAATCCAAAACCGCTGAAAAAGAGAAATCAAAAGAGAAGAAGTGACGTGACATATCGGATGCCATTATGTGATGTCAGACAGCAATTTCAGTTCCCTGTGCCATCAGTAGTGTTTACATCCTGATAATGACTCTATGTCAGTCAGGACTTCACAAGAGAACTCTGAGGCTCTGCCATCCTCTAATTGGGCATTATGAAAATCAACTCCGGCAGAAACTCACAAGTTCATACCTTCAGAATACTGGGCCTGTTGCACCTTATTATTGAATGTAACCTGATTGTCTTAGGGGGCCTTTCATGATTTGATGATGGAAAGGGACTCTCTAGGATAGCGTTGAATGGTAATGAAGTTTGCGATGAGTAGAGTATTCTACCATCTTGCTTCAACATAAGGAGAAATAATGAAAGCAATGATTTAAAGGTTTACAGAACCAAACTGCCAACTTACACTCGAAAAGTCGTCAATGTATGGAAGATGTATGCCAAAATACTGCAGTTTTTAGAACTCAACAAAAGTCAAAATTTGGAAACTTCGAGAAAAAAGCACAAGACTTAAAGTGAACGAAAATCGAACAAGTCTGTTTTACATCAAAATTCCCGTATTAATAAGCATTGTCTTTAAAATTTATTGAAATTTTTTTATCATTTAATCCATGGAATTTACAAGATATAAATGAGTATCGTGGGCTTCTTGTAAATGTAAATGTTTTAAAAATTATGTTTGTTGCATCTGTGTTTATCCACATGTTTACAAACCTTAATTGGTCAATCCTTTGAACATTGTAATAAAACTGATTCTGTTGCTGCATGATGTCTGACATGTTTGTGTAATCAATATTTTTTAAGGTTGCAGGCACCTCAGGGACAGATATTTGGGCTCTCAAACTTTTATATTACTTTCTTGGTCTATCACTTATGGGGGCTGATTTGAAGCTCTTTGAGTAACTACAGTTTTTATTGGCTTTTATCTGAAAATCACAAATTTTATTTTTCTCATTGAATTAACACGGGGATGGTGGTCTTTTTGATTTTCTAATTTCAGTAAATGTTTCCCTGGTACCAAACCTTGCAAACTCTGTAGTGTCAAACATAACCACAGGCGAACTAGACATTAATAGTCTAAAAATATATTACTTTCGTACTTATTAAAAATAATAAATTGTAATTATGAAACATTGGTATCACTAAAACCAAGTTAGTATTTCATCTGGGTTGCGCTTCCTTTCTGTGGAGCAGTGCTTGATAAAAACGCTGTATGTGTATGAGTTATTAGTCGATTTGAAATTTCATGAACCTAGAAATGTTCTTTCCTATGAAGTTTTTTTGCTGATTTGCATTCATTTGGGTACCTGAAACAATTTTAGCTTGGTTGCCCAAAAATTAATGTTGGGCAATTCTCGTAATTTGCATAATCCAATATGGCCGCCGGATTTTCACTAAAATTTAACTTTTGACCTAAAATGTTCTTTCCTATGACGTTTTTTTTGGTGACTTGCATTCTTATTGGTACCTGAAACAACTTTAGATTAGTTGCCAAAAAATTAATGGTGGGCAACTCTCATAATTTGCATAATCCAAGATGGTCGCCAAATCATCTCTAAAATTTAACTTTTAACCTTGAAATGTTCTTTCCTGTGAAGTTTTTCTTGACATACATTCATTTGGATAGTTGAAACAATTTCATCTTGGTTGCCAAAAAATCAATATCGCTAACTCTCATAATTAGCATAATCCAAGATGGCGGCCGCAAAAATTATCTCTTCAATTTAACTTTTTTAACCATGTAATATTCTTTGCTATGAAGATTTTTGTTGATTTGCATTCATTTTGGTACCTCAAACAACTTTGGCCTGGTTGCTCAAAAGTTAATGCTAGCCAATTCTTGTAATTTGCATAATCCAAGATGGCCGCTTAAGGTCCCCTCTAAAAGTTCACTTTTGGCAGTCATGTCCTGATATGATGTGTAATGCCTCTCTTCTAGGGTATTTTATATGTGTAGTAACCATTTCTGATGTTATTGTGTTAGCCAAATGTCCAATTCACAAGCTAAAGGTCAGGTCAAGGTTAGATTTGACTTTTTCCTTGACCACAATTGGAAATAAAATCTTCATGAACATTCATGATTCACTTTCTTCTGATTTTCTTTATGTGAAAACTGTTTTACATGTCACAAAAACTGAATCTCAAAATTAAAAACGTGTAAAATAACACAATAAAACAATAAATGTTATTGTTGGGAATGAATTTTTAAATATTTGTACATCGTCACTAGCCTCCCTAATATCCTCTATGCCAACATCCTCCTCATCTGTTGCTTGAAAAACTCGTCTGTTTGTGTATGGATTGTAATGTTGCAGCCACCTATACAAGAGTAGCTACAGTATGATGTGCATGACAAATGTTCTTTGTGGCAGTCACATGCCTCGGCTGTGGTTTACATTGACACTGGATCAATTAACCCAGGCAAGGCTGGTTTATCTGTAGCAATGACAGGAACAGTCATTCTGTCTTACACTTCCCATCCAAATTTGGAATATAAGCTGACCCTTCTTGTGGAGCTTGCATGATGGCCTGCTGCTTTCCCAACATTTACTTGTAAATGGACCTTCAGCATGTGCTGCAGCAGTTTTGCCATTGTTGGACGAAACGCCATCATTTTAGGGCCTTTCTCCTCTTTGGTGAACAACCAGTTATGGACATTACGCTTAATATTTGACCTAGTACCTGTTGGAGATGTGTGCATTTCATGTCATAGAGGCTAGGCCAGACCTTAAATTGTCTGTCAGGATTATATGGAGGTCACTGGAATGCTATCTCTGCCGGTCAGTTTGATGAGCAGATCTGGCAAGAAGCTCTCATGGGTATGACACTCTTTGTTAAATTGTATATGAGTGGATTGAAGGCTTCCCTATCACTACATATGTATCAGACTGGGTGGACCATGTGTACTCTTCATATGCACCACGCCAAAAGTTTCAGAAACAGCACAAAGAGGAGTTGAAGCAAAGGATCAACTGCCCTCATCTACACCATTCTGTTACCGGCCAAATTGCGCCTGCTGTTGTAAATGTTGTGGCTCGATTGTGATCGGTGGGAAATAAAGAAGAAAAAGTACATAGCCAGTCTTCCTGATGGGTTTTACAATCTTATCAGTAGCCCCATCAAGAGACAATGTCTGTTGTAAAGAAAAAAATGAAGAATAATGACGTCAGGCTTGTAGTTGACCTTGAGAACATTTTCTCCGATTATTAGTGAACTCAGTCAGCAGAGGCAGATGATGCTTGAGCCTCCACTTACCTTTGTACCGTGTGCTGTGCCTTCATCACTCATGGATGAACATGGATATTGTTATTGTGGATGTTTCACAACAGTTCTATCATATTGTATGGCCCACAATGGGGCAGTCTCTCAGATCTAATCACATCTATCCAGGGCCATATTAGTCAATGCCCAACCACCACTGAGAAGTATGTTAAGTACGTTAGGATGGCAGAATCCTAGATATCAATGCAATCTGTACTAACCTCTGACCAAATGTCTGCAACTCCTTGGCATACATGCCCTCAGAGCGTACGACACAAACTCATATCCAAAGGCAAATGCAAGATTGGTGCAACAAAAACTTTGCTGGCAAGAAACTACCCAGATTTGGTTGATGTTCTGGTTGAGGTAAGCACCACAGAGGCTGGTTTGCTAGAGACAGCAAAACCCTTCTTTTTTGGAATATATAGTCAGCAGCCAGGGCTTTTAGGCTGTTTACCAAAGAGAAGAAAGGCCCTGAAATGATCTTGCTTATTCTTCCAACAATGGCAAACCTGCTTCAGCACATGTCGAGGGTCATTTACAAGTAAATGTTGTGGAAAGCAGCAGGCCATCAAGCTCCATAAGAAGAGTCAGCTTATATCCCAAAATTTGGATGGGAATCGTAGGACAGTATTACTGTTCCTGTCATTGCTAAGGATAACCCAGCACTGCCTGGGTTAATTGATCAAGTGCCAATGTAAGGCACAGGCTAAGAAGTGTGTGACTGCCACAAAGAACATTTGTCATGCACATCATACTGTAACTGCTCTTGTGATTGCTGCAACAATCCATACACAAACAGAAGAGTTGTTCATGCAACAGATGAGTTAGATATAATTGGCATAGAGGATATTAGGGAGGCTAGTGACGATGACCATGAGGATAATATAGGCCATGATGTTGAAGAAGAGAATGATGAGGATGCCGAAGAAGATGGTTAGGGCCATACTAATGGGAGATGGTCTTCTGATCCCGATTATGAGTAAGAGCATACAAATATTTAAAAATTCATTCCCAACAATAACATTTATTGTTTTATTGTGTTATTTTACACGTTTTTAATTTTGAGATTGAGTTCTTGTGACATGTAAAACAGTTTTCACATAAAGAAAATCAGAAGAAAGTGAATCATGAATGTTCAAGTTGTTGTTTCCAACTGCTGTCGAGCCAAAAGTCAAATTTAACCTTCATCTGTCCTTTAACCTGTGGATTTGACCTTTGACTACCAAAATAACATCAGAAATGGTTACTACACATATGAATACACTAGAAGAGAGCCATTACACATCATATCATTTTGATTATGCAAATTACGAGAGTTAACGACATAAATTTTGGGCAACCGAGCTGAAATTCTTTCAAGAATCCACGTGAATGCAAAGCGGCAAAAATCTTCATAAGAAAGAACATATATTTTGTTGGTCAAAAGTTAAATTTTAGAAATGATTTTGGCGGCCATCTTGGATTATGTAAATTATGAGAGTTGCCAACATTATTTTTTGTGCAACCAAGCTAAAATTGTTTCAACCACCCAAATGAATGAAAATCTACCAAAACCTCCTAGGAAAGAAAATTTCAAGGTCAAAAGTTAAATTTTAGAGATGACCTTCAGTCGCCATCTTGGATTATGCAAATTATGAGAGTTGCCTAGCATTAATTTTTGGCAACCAATCTAAATTTGTTTCATGTACCCAAGTGAATGCAGATCATCAAAAAATCTTCATAAGAAGAAAATTGTGTTGTCAATACTTAATTAGTTCCAGAGACCAGCTCTGGAACTGTTAGTTTTTGCTCACTTTCCTTCTTTCTTTCTTTCTTTCTTTCTTTCTTTCTCTATTTCCGGTTTTACTACCATAGAACATGCTATACACAAATTTTACCTTAATTACCCAGAATGCATTGCGACACGCTTATGACGTCATCGCTCAGCTCGGACGGGTTTTACGGGCATTTCTTGTTTGTTTATTTATTTATTTTTTATTTGGCATTGCTCAACTATCATATTGCGTTCAGTTATTAATAATTCTAGCTTTCTTTCGCTTTGTTTTTTGTTGCTTTTTGATTTTATTTTTCTCTAAATACTCGCCGTACGTGGCGCTATACTGTTTCGCCCGAATGCTCATGAGACAACATGGCGGCGTGTCAATCGCCTCGCTCGCCCAGAGAGTGAAAATTAGCCTTTCCCTAAGTTTACAAGCGCGGCTGGGCACATCGTGTACCTAGGCGAGGTGGGTGTGCTCGAAAACGATGATCAATGCAAAATTTGGACTCAAAATCGGCTGTTTTGGCGGAGAAACTGCCCGCCGTATTTCTGAGGAGCCACCAGCGGTTTTTCCTACATCAATCTGCGGGGCTGTGGTGGGAGGCCGTTTAACGCCGGTAACACACAGCCCTGCCATGCAGAGCTAGGCATTCATAGTGAACGTACTGTCTGTCATGCACCGGCATGCGTTGGCTGCACGTAAAAGCAACTCAACTTTCCAAGATCAAATGGTCAGTATCTTGTGAAAACAGCGACATAGCAATGAAAATTGTTTTAGTCTGTGCTTTTAATCAAATGAAAATGCATGTGGCTCAATTTCAACGGCCTAGGTCCGATGTTTCCTTCTCATCGTTGTAAATGACACGCCTCTTTACGGCAACTACTCAGCGCTACCCGTCAAGCGATTGATTTTTGCGTAGGTCAGCGGAGCGAAATTATTGCTCTGGCTCGCGAGAATGTCGTCTGATAAACATTTCTGTGCGTTGTCGCCCCCATATGTATCTGTTGCGTTTTTACCATACATGTAGGCATTTGTAATCTGTGTACTGTAATTCCCCGGACTGCCTTGCTTTTAGTTGTATTATGGTGTTTACTGCTATCAGCCCTGAATATTAAAATCCAAAGCACTCTTTCATTCTGCACCTATATTTGTCACACATTCTCTTGCTTCTTCCGCTGCTCTGGTCTCTGGAACTTCGCTTTTGCTTGCAAATGCTTTCTAGTTTAAGAAATGACTTGGCGGCCATCTTGGATTATGCAAATTATGAGAGTTGCTAAACAATTTTGTTTTCGGCAACCAACCAATCTAAAATTGTTTCAACTACCCAAATGAATGAAAGTCAACCAAAAACCTCCCAAGAAAGAACATTCCTATGTCAACAATAAAATTTTAGAGATGATTTGGCGGCCATCTTGGATTATGCAAATTACAAGAGTTGCCCAACATTAATTTTTGGGCAACCAAGCTAAAATTGTTTCAGGTACCCATATGAATGCAAGTCACCAAAAAAACTTCATAGGAAAGAACATTTTAGGTCAAAAGTTAAATTTTAGTGAAAATCCGGCGGCCATATTGGATTATGCAAATTACGAGAATTGCCCAACATTAATTTTTGGGCAACCAAGCTAAAATTGTTTCAGGTACCCAAATGAATGCAAATCAGCAAAAAAACTTCATAGGAAAGAACATTTCTAGGTTCACTATTGGAGGTATAGGAGTGTCAAATGGACTAATGTATGACATAGGCCGTGGGCTGGCCGTCCTGATATACTATAGGAGTCAATCTCTCTCGGGCTCTTGCTACCGCAACATCGCGCCCTCAACGTTACTTTAAGGTGAACAGTTGGGGTAGTCAGTCAAAATGTACCAGATTTACGCCTTTGAATGAACTGTCAGCTGTGGTTTGCTTACATTCGACCTTCGTGTGAAGGTCAGTATTTAGCTATACTCAGTGTGGTAGGCCGCTCTGGTAACGTGTCGGCGAATCTGTTTGGATCCAGTTGCTCTTCTTGTGGATCTGCAAAGTGTGCCGCATCCGTCCGCCTTTTGGTCGATTGTCAACCGTTTGAAGCTACGTCTGTAACCTCTCGAACTCTAGGGTCTGGTGAGTGACGATAAGACACTGTCTCGTCCATGCATGGAAAACGAGACACCCACGGCCTCGTCTTATTTTAACAGTCTTTCCAACGGACAATTTATTGGGCTGTCCTACCCACAGGCACTCCACGTCGCTTCTTGCTGCGAAAACGAGCCCTGCCACACAGTTACGAGTGGAGTGATACGTACCGGCCGCCGCGTACTATATATGCATAGTACGCGGCGGCCGGTACGTATCACTCCACTCGTAACTGTGCCCTGCCACTCCTTGACGTGTTCTGCTGGACCACTCCAATGACCAACCTACCCGAGTGGCAGAGGCTACGGATTCGCAGCAACGTCGCTTCGCGATCGGTACACTGATTCACAGTAAACGGAGTTTACTGTGAATCAGTACCACGGTCCGTATACCACCCTCTTCTCCCACGGTTTCTCCACTTGTCTTTTGCCGTTTAAAACATACGCTTACATCATGTGCATTGCAGGTCCTTCCATTGATCTACTGCACTATGAACTGTCTTGTCATTCGATCCCAAACCTTCCACTGTCTCAGAATTTGAGCGCAAGTGTCTCTTTTCCTCCCAAAGCTCAGTGACCGGAACAATTCTACGAGTTCCAACTTTCTTTGTTGTTGCACAGATGGTAGAGAGACTAAGACATACGATCGTTAGGAACTGACTACCTACACAAAACATGCTGACCTAACTGTTACATAAGACCATAAACACCAAGGGAACGAGCGTGAACAGGGGGGGGGTACCAAAAAGAACAGGGTTTCAGTGGGGGCCTTGAAAATTTCAGAGTGCCATCAGCGGTTCTCGAACTTTTTACTCAATGCAAATCATACCGATAAATCACTCTGAACAGAGCAGAAAACAACTCTTTCATAAAAGCAGTTTTCAGATGTTATCCAATGAAACAGCTGTGTGTCAATGACTGCTGATCATTTACAGCTTGTTGTGCTTGTGAACACTATAATGCTGACTGTCAAAACGTAGGAATGAGAAACGAGAGCAGTTGACTATCATGGTGGTACGTAACAAGGTAGACAATGGGCTGGGAAAAAGACCTTCCAGGCAAAAAAAATCAATTTTAACACATATAGCTAGTTTTATATCATTTTTTTTAACAGCATGCCTAGGAGACTCATATGTACAACATGTTGATATCTTTTAATGAAATTTCAATATCATCTTTGTTGCACAACTTTAATCACCTTATTCTAGAGGATTGAAATTGAAGTCAATTGTCAAACATATGCAAATGCACTAAGGGAAACAAATCGGGCTAATGTGCAGCATCTCAGAAGCTGTTATCCCATTGGTTAGCTTAATCTTACCGTCATAATTGAATGAGACAAATAGACTCCAGAATAGCAGAACAAATCAGCTAATGTGCAGTGTGCCCTGAAGGTCATATCTGATTGGTCGATTGTCACTATTCACAGCAACTTAGGGACTCTATTTGTATTATTCTAATTATAACGGTAAGATTCAGCCAACCAATTGGATAGCAGCTTCCGAGACGCTGCACATTAGCCCAAACAAATTGTTCATAGTCTGTGCAGTAGACTACAATGTATAGTGAAATGACTCTTTTAGGTAAAATTCAAAACTCACTATATTTTCCAATCACAATATTTTTGTGAGGTACTATCATAGTTTTGTATAGGAAAAATATTGTTCATAGTTTGACAACCATGTATAGTGTAATAACACTTTTGGGTGAAATTCCAAATTTCTTGTACACAAATGGCCTCAGTACCATATGCTAGTGAAGTACATTCATATCAAACGTAAATGCAAAGAGATGTTTAGTTTTGTATGGGTAAATCATAGTTTATAGTTTGCATAGAGTGAAATGACACTTTCAGGTCAAATATAGTGATCAATTATACAGTGTCTTTTCACTACCCGGTACTTCCTAAAGTATGCGAGAATACCAATTATATCATACCAGTATATTGATGGTGCAAATACAGCGATCTGATTGGTCCAGACGCGTAAAGAACCGTGGTATATTGGCGATATACCACGGCTGGCATGCGCACTGGCTCTCGGCTTTAGGAAAAGTCCTTGTATGACGTTCCATGCCAGAATTTCAATATACTGTTATGACATAATAGCAATAAAGCACACCCAGCGATGGTATACCAATCGTGTTTGACCATTCACTTTATATATGCACTCGCTATCGCTCGTGCATATATGTCGTGAGCTGGTCAAAATCTCGTGGTATACCATCGCTGGGTGTGCTTTATTGCTTAAATATGCAGCTTGTCAACACAGGCTATACAGA
Organism: Ptychodera flava; assembly: GCF_041260155.1. Lineage (NCBI taxonomy): Eukaryota > Metazoa > Hemichordata > Enteropneusta > Ptychoderidae > Ptychodera > Ptychodera flava. The sequence goes on along the minus strand of NC_091943.1, from coordinate 13,703,026 downwards.
AAGCAACTCTATAATTGTTCACAATTGAATTTAATTCTAACAATTGAATTGCAGTCCAGTCTAGTGCTGACTTGATATAGTACCAGCTTTTGACAAGCCAAATATTTGTTTTAGTGAGTAAACCAATAGTTGACACACAAAAACAGAAAAATATCAAAAATTGCAGGCACCGTCCCTTTCACATGTCACCAATGAGAATAAACATATTGTACAGGCAGTTTTCAACAAGGCGAATAAATAACTGTACATTTCATCATGGTTTGTGAGAAGAATGTTCTCTAAGAGCATGGTATGTAATTGTTGTACAGAACATGCCACAATCTGCTGGTTGGGAAATCAGTTTTAAAAAATCCAGTGAGTAGATTTTGCAGTGAACACATTGTACATACATGTAGGGGGTAACCAAGATGTTAATGATCAGTAACTATATTAAAGGTACACGGTCACCGTAAATTTGCATATTCCATATATGGTAAAGGGGGGGGGCTTAGCGTACTACCTGTAGCTGTCGGTCCTCCATATTTGATACGTCAAAGAACATGCAGACGACGATGCTAAGTATGCCACGGCTGGTCGTGCGGAGGCGCCCTTTTTAAAAGCGGCCACCCGCGTAAATCTGTGATTGGCTATTAAAAAACAGGTGACTGTATATCTTTAAACGTGATTTGTTTTGTTTTCAAAACACTTATTCTGTGTATCAACATCATTTTCTTGTGCTTTAGTTTTTTGGAGACTGTGGCTATTGGAAGGTACCTGTCAAGAGACAAAAGTTGGCTATTGACCTACTTATAGATGTCTTAATAATATCCTTTATTTATGATTTATTTTGTCTGTTAAAGCATGCTATAGGATGCACCTGTTAATATCCAAACAGAAGCTTCATTCCAAAATGAATAGCCATACCATGAACTTGAACCAATGTATCACATAAACTTTTGGAACATTAGAAATCCTAAGCATTTCTGTAACATATACATATGCAGAAGCTAGATCAGTGAAAAAATAGGAATATTTCCTACTTTGATATTCACTTGTGTCTGTTGACATGGTAGTATAATGGGAAATAATTTTATGTCCAATATATTTTCAGTCTACAAGAAAAATCTGTAAAAACACTCAAAATGGAAACAAATAACCCCATTTTAAAAGGAAACAGTTGTTGGAACTACGCCTGTGCGAGTTTCGTGTTTACAAACAACGTAATTCGTGCACGATACTGCTGAAATCACTAATGTATTCAAAACGTAAAAACAAAGACCGTGCCGCCAGCACGTCTGACCGCAACTTTTTCCGGCTGTCAGCAAGACTTGTCAACCGAAAACATGAACCCGCCAAATTCAAAACATCTACGCGCGAAACAGAAAAGTTTGACTGCCCAGACCAAAAATATAAAACCACGCCCACCTTCCAAACGCCGACCACAGCACACTTATGTGTTTGAAGCGTGTTTTATGGACAGCTTTTCTCTCGATTTACTTACTGGTTTACTAGACTTCGTTCAAGTTCATGATTTGTGAACGTGTGAGTTGGGTGAACCCTTGGAATGCAATGATTTGTGTTCTGTTTTCATGTGAAACGTGTGAGTAGGATGATATGAACGCGTTGAGTGGGGTGAATGCGATACTGGGAAGTTTCACCCGGCACAAACTAACTCACTGTAGCTGCACACAGACTATAAATAAAAACGCGTTTGATCGCTACGAAAACCTGACCTGGGCTGCCAAATTTTACACGATGAACTTTTACAGATCATTTTATTTTTGATAATTCACAGACTTGAACCAATTCTCTGGTTTACTTTGTCCTGTTTTTTACTGCATGGTGGGGATAAAATTACTGGCGATTTTCTCGTCATTCAGAGAGGTGGCGAAAAGTTCCGTTTCAGCGATCGTGGGTTAAGAAATTTATGGTAACGCTTTGTATCGTGTGAAGCGTTAGACCCGGGCGTTAGATATCTCTCAAAAAAAAGAAAATGACGAATATGGCAATAGTGCAGATGTCTCAACCTGCAGTGCCGTCGCACGAGGTGTGAGAAGCCGATGGTCAGTTTGGGAATGGACTTTAAAAAAACTGACGCCAGTTGCCTATGAGAAATTCACTGATGAGAATATTGCTAACTGTGATGAATATGTGAATTTTTTTCTGAACAACACCCAAACAAAATCCAGTTCTTTGATTTCCAGTTCTTGCATATTTCACAAAGTCCTAGCCCATGATTTCGAGCCATACTTCTAGTTGTTTCTCCCGCGGCGTGTCGATGTTCTGTTCGGGTAAATCCTGTGCATCGTCTCACAATTTTACAATTTTCCAAAGATGAACGACAGAATGGCCGCCGGCCGCGCCAGTCGACAGGACCACAATGTCTGAACAACGTCTGAGAAAGTGGTTGATCGTGAAATTTGAGGTCAAAATTGGAGGCGTGGTTTAACAGATTTGCTTTGGCGGGTAGAACTTTTCTATTTCGCGCCACGATCTTTTGAGTTTGGCGGGTCGATGTTTTCACTTGACAAGTTGAGTGACAGCTGGGAATATCTTGCGGTAAGACGCGCTGGCGGCTGGGCCTTTGTTTTGACGTTTTGAACACATCAGTGATTTCAGCAGTATCTAGATGTACCTTATCATCATAGCATAGCTGCAACATTTAAATTATACGATGTAGATTATGACAGACAGTTTTTAACTTTCATCAATCACCATTGTACCTTGGATACAGTGTTTACATTGGTCGTATGGTCCCATACGACCTTTGAGTGCAGTTCCCACCACTGTATCCATTAATATGTAAAATTGAAAGTTTCTACTACACCGCCTCCTAACGCCCAAAGTAACTGGATTAATTTTAATTATTTCAGTATTCAACTACTTCTATGTATTTGCAGTCTTTCAAATCCTTAGTCTGTTTGTGCCACATGCTTTTACTAGTTTTAACCTACTACATAGAATAAAACAAATCACTAACGGTGGTAGTGGTTTTCTTACAGATTTAGACCTTGATGACTTCTTATCTCCATCAGTGATTTTGCTGTAATAAAGGATGCTTCTATTTTCTTTCCAACTCAGTGTACAGCTTCCTGAAGCATATGCTGTTTGTCTATAGTTCCATGTAAACTTTGTGCTGCTTTACATTTCTTTTCTTCTTCAGCTTTTATCATGTCATAAGAAGAAAGCATCTTGATAAAAAGAACAGAAAATACAACCCTTTTCAGAATTAGAGCGCGAAGCCACTGCAGTGAACTGCAATAAAACTGCTTACACTAATTAGTTTCAGCTGTAGCCGTGGCCACTTTGGTGTTGAACAAGGCTACTTGATAAAGACCAAAAAGTCTGCTTGTACAAAGGCAAAACTAGGTCTGTCTGAGGCTCGAGTTGTAAATGAGAGTTTACGATTGGCACCCTGTGTTCAAGATTAAGATACGATGTAACATTACCATGCACTGGTCCATGTACAAATCTTTTTTATTTCAACTTCCCCAGACAAACTGTCTGCATGGGACATACAATGTTGTCGACTTTGCCAGCTGGCTACAGCTGAAACTAATTAGTGTGAGCAGTTTTATTGCAGTTCACTGCAGTGGCTTCGCGCTCTAATTCTGAAAAGGGTAGTAATGGGATATCATTCAACTCGCCTATGCACACAAAAACAAAGCCAGAATTCATACAGTTGAAAAAAATAATTCCAGATGTGAAGCAGACAGAAAAAATGTTCCAGAGTCAAATCTTCCAAGCCTCCCCCCATATCAAATGGTTCGCCCCTTATCAGAAGTGGCAACGACAGCACACTTATGTCTAGGCTAGGGCCACGGCTGCTCAGGGGTAGACTGGTAGAGTAACCGTGCCACCACACGCATGACACAGATTTGCCAATGACGTTTCAATTAACCCAGGTCCTTTTTTATCACCAGTCAAGGATACATCTATTAGTAAACCATCCTCATAAGTCTTTCCCGTCCTGCTTTGAGAGGAAGAATCTGGATTCTGCTAGAATGTGGAGTATCGTGGGATCGCCAGATCATCGGCCGACATTATGATGCGTTGCAATTGCCTATGCAGGAAGCACAGATTACATACCATACTGTTCCTGCTTATACTTTTGCCATTTCTCGTTGGCGTCGGAATTTTGCTCCGTAGCCATAATGGGATCGACCTTTCACATGTACATGGGAATGAAAAGCGAGAAGGAACTCGACGCGACCTGAAACCATGGGGGAACTTGGAAAGGGGAAACGAAGGGGATGTCGTGTCTGCATCGGACGTTCAGTTCGCGAAGCAATGGGAAAAATCCCAGGAAACAGAAGGTTGGTTTTTTACTCAAAATGCTTATTCGTGTCATAAATGATTTACTTTTCCCAACACTAACATATACCTGCGACAGGCGCCCCTCACATATTCCGTACACTTGTTCGAATCAATCATCTACGTCATTTTTCAGTGGCAATCGGCGCAGCTCGTCTGAGAGCGTATCGTCTATGTATACGCTCGTCTACCCATATACTCTTCAGTACATGTATGCACTTTTGACTTGCGGAAACTCGAACGTGAAATGTTTCACATGAAAACAGGAATACTTTCGGTTTGCTTATATGTTTGTGTCACTGTATAGGCGGTGGCACTGTTGGCCCAGTTCAAATTTCTAAACTAAATCAATTTAAGGAATGTCGGATGTGTACGTATTAGCTCATAGCTGCCAACGGCATTGTTAATGTGGTTTGCGAACCCGGAACCTCGGAATATGGTATCAGTTGAAAGGGAAACCTAACAAATTTTACTTTTCACAACTCTATACTCATAGCCAATGTGAAAGCCGGTGACGTAACAAAGCGACCGGATAAGAAGGAAAGCAAGTCATTGGATGATTTACTTGCACTGGTAAGAACGTTTGTAAATCGTAATAGGTTGCTGGACTTTCCCTCCAGGGTAGCAAATTTTAGTTGCTAACATGACAGGGGATCCGGGGAGTTACTGGGCGAAATGTACATCGTGCGTTCAGCCTGAGTGTTCTCTCTGTCCATTGGAGATAATCACGCGTTTTGTCTTTACTCGCATTCGTTCAAATTCACAGTCAATACGCCATTTAGAAACTCTTCCATTAAAGAGAAAGTCATGTTAGGTCTCCATTTTAGTGTTTCAAGATTGTTTACCGCTCCTCAGCTGACAGGCATTCTGTGAATACGTCCAGAGACCCAACTCATCTCTACAGCAAATACCAGTAGTCATGAAACCTAAGAAATTAAAGCAGTAAAAAAAAATCAGTCTCGCTTTCCTTCCATCTTTAACCCTCTTCATGGCATTCCAGTCGATGGCCATCGTCGTAAACCAAAACCCCTTTAGGGAAACAGCTACTCGCATAACTTTCTGCGTAGATTCGTGGTGCAGAAAAAAGGCCCTGACTCACTAGAATGACCAATGGCGCAATGAATTGCTTTCCTTTTCCTTTGTATCTGTGAGAGTGAGTCGGAAGTGTTCGAGGCAAATTTATTCCGGGCCATGTGCATCGCTGATTTCCTTCCGATCAAAATATTAAGTTATCATTGTCTTGTTATTACATCTTGATATTCCACAGCCTCCGGACGTGGACGACAGTTTAGTTGTCTACAACCGCGTCCCAAAGTGTGGAAGCAGAAGCGTCCTGTGGATAGTGAGGAAGAATGCAAAGAAATTTGGCTTCAAGTACAAGCACTCCATGGAATTCTGGAAATTTCGACAGAACGAAAAAGATCAGGTGACAAAGGCTGGGAAAGTAATAAAGCATTAAAGTTACAAACAGAATATACAGACAAACAGATGTCCGGACACACTGCAAATATCCTAAGACATTTTAGGTCGTACGCGCCTCGAAATTGACTCAAACTTTCGCTCAAACTTTTCAGTAAGGAAAGTTCCAATCATATCTGCTCGAAATCGATGATAAAATTCAGGGGTGCTGGCGACATTTGAAATTCAAATGGCTGTTATGCCTGAAAAAAATAATAACGTTTCAGTTTTCACAAAATAAGCTGGTAAAAACTCAGTTAATCCATTGGCTTCAATGCGGTAGACCAAAATGTATTGTAAAGGTTTGAGTGTCCGAACATCTGTCCTCGAGCTGCATTCTACATAAAAGTTCGATTATTTGCGAGCTGTGAGTCTCTGGCTACCAAGGCAACGCTTCATTTTACCAATCAAATTTCATATCAGGCATAATGAATTGACGGGTGTTTTATCATACGGCTTCAATGCGAATTAGTTTCACTGTATGACTCTGCAAACGGCTGCAAATATTCCAATTTTCGGTTAAAACGACCAACCGAGTAAAGAACAAGAGAACTGTACACGTAAACCGTGTGCAATGTCTCTGTTTCTGGACACAAGCCGCACGGTCGCAAGATCTTGGTTATAGAAGATTTCATCAGCAGCACCTTCGATTTCCGTCATTTATCGGGATCAGAGCCCAATACAGTAGGCCTACACAGTTTGCGAGTGATTCACGAGGAAAGCTGTGTACACTTCTCAGTAAATGTTTATGATTAGCATTAGCATGCAGGTAGGACGGGGGCCGTAACATCAGCAGATCAACCTTTCGTTCATGGAGAGACCTTTTGAAATTTCCTCGACTCAGTGGCTCTGCCAATACATGTACAGGTTGGGGGTACAAATCACTCCAGTCATTGCAAAATTGCAAAAATGTTGTACATCCTTTGCTTTACAGGAGAAGACGGTCCGTGAAATCGTTAATCTTCCAAGACCAGCTTTGTTCGATATGCATGTCCACTTCCTAAATTTCACCAAGTAAGTTACCCATAGGCCATACAGCTTCCAATAGCCTTGACTCTCTCTCTCTCAGACGCTCGTTGCAGCTCTCTCTCTATTCTCTGCCGCAAAAATGTGCCCTCGACGATTAGAGCTCAGTGTCAGCTTGAAGGGAACAATTTGAACAGCCCAGCTGTTTTTGCTATTAGATGTCCATGTTCTCCAATAACAATCGCTGCATCTGTTAGCAGGAGAGAGTCACATTGCCTAGCCAACGGGGGCTTTGAGAGCTAGTTCTAGTTTTACGGTGCATGAGATCAACTGTCCGCTGTCTGGCTTGTATTTTAAACTTTTGCCCGGGGTTATATCGATTACATGAGCGCTGATACACCGTTCCTCAAACATGTGAGCCGGTAAACTGGCTTAGCGAATTTCCTGTGTCCTGACCCCCAAGGGCAATAGCACTATTGTGGATGCAGTCAGTCACTTGCACGGCTTTGCGGGACCTGGACATGAGTTTTGGTTCCGGCATGCGCACTGAACCTCCGGGGTCTACGTGTTTCAGAGTACGATGAATCATATTGCTAGATGACTTTCCATTTAGGTATATTTGATTTGCATAGACCCGAATCAAATCCGAAATAGGAAAAATGAACCCGTAAAAGAAAATATGTCAGAGTATCATGTTTTGCCGCATTGAACATATTGTTACAGCAACTTATACGGCATGATGTCTGTGTTCACAGATACCCACTGCATTTATTTCCTCATTCTAGATTTGGTGAACTACGTCCAGTTTATTTTAATATCATTCGAGATCCGATCAGTCGCCTTGTGTCTTCGTACTATTTCAACAGATTCGGAGATTCCATCAACAAGTACATGGTGTCAAAGTTCAAGGGCACCGACGAAGAACGCAACCAGGTTTGAGAATATATGTGTAGCTTTTTAGGACTAGAAGCCATTCCAATGCTGTATATCAATATAGGTCGATATTCCATAGGCAATATTACTTCCCCCTGGTGACTTTCATCTTTAATGTCTTTGACCATAGTTGGCAGTAGGCGTCGATAGAAAGAAGTTGTTGCAAAAGCTTAATAATCTTCTACGTGACCTGACAGGAGAATAACTGATTTAGGCCCTACTGCTAATAAAAGCTGAAACCAATACTGAAATACAGGGGGATAGATCTTTCATCCATTGCATGTATGTTAACCGATATATGTTACTTGTGCAGACAGCCATATTTCATAATCTGAAAACCACGAGCAGACTTTGCGGATGAATTTGTACGCAATGCGCTTGAAATTTGTGTTTGATATTTGGCTCTTTCATATTCGTTAATCGTAATTGCAGTAATTATTTTCTTTTTTTTCTTTTTGTATCGTTTCGTATGCCATTCACTTCGGTATATTATCTCTCTTTTTTTTCAATTTTTGCACAGACATTTGATGAATGCGTCTTATTGAACAAAACGGAATGCCAACTTGGAAGGGCCTTCTATATCGTCCCTTTCTTCTGTGGCCAGGACGCGCGTTGCAGGTGTGTGACATTCTCAAAAACACGTGCCTTATAGTTGTGCTCAAACTTTCCTCAATGACTTTAAACCATTCGCTTACAAGTCAAGATAAAAACCAGGGATCACCGTGCGAAGTTTGACATTAGAGTTTGATATCCTAACTTTTACAAATATTTGATATGAACACGATTGGAACTAATTTGGGATAATGCGATCTTCATATTTTTCAAATTTCTCAAAAGTGTTAGGTGCAATACAGCTGAATGTTGCAATGTTACAAATTACTCATAAAAACAAGTGTATAACTTAGAAAGAAAAGCAGATGAGCTTACATTTGCAGGTGAAAACGATCTTACTTCACCATCCAATTATCCCAAATTAGTTCCATTTATTAAAAATGGCCGCTCTCTCTGTGTCAACTGTATGGGGGTATAATAGAAATTTTGATTTCCGAAAAACTGAGACGGTGAAACATTTTCTTACTCCAAGAGCTTTTAATTGAGCCCCTACAAGTAGAAGACCAGAAAAGATTTGAAAAAAAATTTAAATTCCGACTAGTACCGAAGGGGCATATTACCTTACTATAACGACCAGGCCACATGCAAGCTTCATTTTGTCCGAGATTTGCGAGGCTCTGATCAAAAGACGAGCCACAAGTGCCTGAATCTTCTCCGATGGCTTACATATTTTCTCGTGTGTTTGAGATACAGAAAATGTTTGAATTTGGTGGGGTGAGAAGTTATCCTTTGAAATCACACGCTGTTTCTGCATGTACTACAGGGCTGAACAAGTGTTCTGAGAAAATCCCAGCCTTTCTGCGCAGACTCTACTCTCGTATGGGTTCGCTATGAACTGCCGGTAACTCTACCACACGTTTTGTACATGGTCTCCCCTCTTCTGTCTATGGGTGGAGTAACTGTGGCTTGCGCTACCGAATTCAGAATAGTTTTGCATGAATGACGCGATGGGCCTTTACAAACGACTTGTTCTTTATTACCCGACTAGAATCGAGTCTGGGACCTTACCACCTCAATATCCTTAATCTATACGCGAGACGTTTTTCTTGATTTTGTTTTGTCTTAGGGAGCCATCCCAATGGACTTTGCGAGAAGCAATACGCAATGCTCTTAACGAGTACGTCTTTGTGGGCATACTTGAAGAAATGAATGCTTCCATGAAGATTCTAGAAGTACTTTTACCACGGTACTTTCAGGGTGCCAGTAAATATCTTGAGTGTAAGTATCGTGTTTTGTTGTTGACCTTATGTACTGCATTATACCAATGGGATTTTTATGTATTCCAGTTAGCTACGTACATCATCTGAGCTATTGGGTTTAGTCGGCGTTCGTATTTTTGTGATCTACATAAGTTTGACGAAGACTTGCAGGAATGATGTTGAAATTGTATATGTGATTGTTGATACGAACTTTTTCTCGAAAATTCATCGCTCAACAGTTTCCGAGCCTGTCACATCTAGAGATTAATTCATCCCCGTAACTTCAAATGATGATGAAATGTGCGTATGTCAGTTTTAGAGGTTAATTTTCCAGTTTCCTCCATTTTGCCCATAGCTTTCAAAGTGATAGGTTCCGTGGAGACGACCTTGTTCGACTTTGTTCAGAGGACAATGAAATATCATGTAAATTCATGTAAATTCTTTAAGGGCAAGTCGGAGTAAATTTAGTGAATGGGTACTCTCGCTCGCCACGACAGATATCAACTTTACTGCAAAAGTTATGTGTAATGTCCTCATGAATTCAATATTTTGTTGTTCTAGGGGGTTTTGGATTGTTAGCAGTCGAAGTGTCCTTTTTCTGCTTTTATTTTTGAAGTCACCATCGAGAAAGTTTTGTTTCACCTGGTTAAATGTATTTTCAGATCTCGAAACGCAGGGAGCGCAACAAAATATGCACGCCATCAAGAAGAGCGAAGCACCACCGTCGGAGAAAGTTGTGGAAATCATGAAAAAAAGACTGGCTATTGAATATGAATTTTATAATACCATCAGAGACAGGTTCAGTGTTATCAAAGAACAGCTCGGTATTTCATGAAACCAGGGACTAGATATATCTTGTTGTTTGTTTGATGAACGAATCTGCAAACCCAACCCGTTCTTTACTTTGTGTACCACGGACATTAACCCGCTCAAGGATAGTAAGAAGCTTGATATCATTTACTATAATATGCAGACGTAAAGATGACATCTGCCTCTGGGTACTTTGGAATTTCCAACAAACCGAACCGTCAAAATGGCGTCATATGTTTCTGCATACGCCCATTATCATGAAAAAGGTGCCGAGTGCAAAATGGTACATGTTGTCATTCCCGCGCGAATTTCGCGGTTAAATTGTGTCAGGAAATAACAGAAGTCGTAAAGTGCAATGTGTTTCCTCACTGACCTATAACTAGGAGCAGCAGGATGTTGAAATTGTATCTGTTGGACGTGTGAACAGCGAAACCATCTTGAAACAAGCTAAACTGCCAACGGCATCCTTGAAAATCACTTTGTTCTGTTCAGGAAGGATAATTCCTGGCCATCGTGTGGACTGCAGACCGAGGTTGAAATCATTTTTATGTAACAACCCACGATCATAAGGATGTTTTTTGCGCCAAATGTTGTGGTATGTGGCAGGTGCCGATCGTCACTGTAAAATACTGGCTGTAGCTTGGAGACTGGACCACATTTGCACACAAGAGGGCGTTGTACTTACACAACCAGATCTAATTGATGTACGGTGTACCAGTGCAGTTTGCTATAGTTTTGAGACACGACCATTGATCACGAAGCGTACTATGTTTAGTCAAATTTAGTGACATCATGATCACCGCCAAACTATTTTCTTATTGGTTTTTATTTTATAATGTCAAGATTTTATCAATTCTTGCAAGTTTTTTTTATCATATCGATTTTTTTTATCTCGACCAATTTGCCTTTTTGACGATTATGTATTGACGTCTACCATTCCTGTAACTTACTTCATTGACAGTTATTTTCAATATATCATAATTTGTCTATTTTATCTGGAATTTGCAACAATTTATTTTATCAGTTTTGTCATAATTTCACAAACATATGGTTATCTTGTCGTTATTTAATAACCATTCCGCGCAGCATCTGTCAGAACTTCTTAGCTTTTGAAGAAAAAAATATCGAACTCTAATTCTTCATCCAAAAGAACGGTCGTACGCCACTTGCAAACGCAACCTTTTCATAACAGTAGCAGCCTCTTCAATCTACTTACGCCTCAGAGCTGAAATTCGTTAACTTTTGCCGTAACTTTCCTCAAGGAAATTTCAAACCATTCTCTCAATAAATGCAGAATGAAAATCAGGGGTCACCGTGCAAATTTTATACAAGAGAAGCCAATTACCTAACATTTGGCGATATTTGGGATTCAAAATGGCTGCCATCCCTGTGTTAAGGTAATATGCACCTCGAAAGTAAAAGACTTAAACTTTTGCTCTAACTTTCCTCAAGGAATCTTTCAATCATTCTCTTTCAAAATCAAGAATAAAAATAGGGGGTCACCGTGCAAATTTTGGTACTAGAGAAACAAGTAACCCAAGATTTACTGATATTAGAAATTCAAAATGGACGCCATCCCTGTGTTAACTCTATGGCGAAAAATAAAAATTTTCGAATTTCAAATAACTTTTCTTTCACCAAGAGCTTTAAAATGAACCCCCACATGTGGTATATCAGAAGAGAACTGTAAAAGTTTGAGAGTCCGAATGTCTGTCCCCGAGGTGCGTTCTACCTTAACTCGTTCGGGTGGGCGTTAAATTTTCAATTCGCGCAAAACCAAGACTGAGAAAAGTTTATACTTATTCCAAGAGCTTCAAAATGATGCCCTACAAGCGATTAATCACAAATTTTAAAGTTTTGGAAAATTTTGAGACTCCGAAGATCAATCCCCGAGGCTCATTCTACCTTACAATGTGAAATATATAACAATATATGATCACATAAATATGTAAATATAAATTAAATAAATATATTGCATGATATACGTAACAAAATGAAAACCGTACCGAAGTACTTTCCGCTGTTTCTGCCTTCTTTGGAAGATCGCTGAGTTTAAAGGTGAAGTTGGTACAGTTTGTCAAGGCAGATTTAGGCCAAAGTAAGTAAGTTCTTCGTTTTGTGTCCACTCAAATCCCAAAAGGCACAAGGGTCGAAAACATACACCAAAATAAATTAACAGAAAATCATTTTCCGTAAGTACTTGATATTTTTTCTCGCACAACCATGGAGGGTAAGGCTGCTGTCTATGATACAGCGTGCATAGTCCAGTTGCATGCTCTCATGTTTAATGGTAGTAATATGACCGCTGTAAGAAGGTATTTTTTAAAAGCCGTGGCTTGGTTCTGCGACAGAATATCGCCAACGATGGAAACTTCTGCGAAAAAGTTCCCTCCGCGACCCCCAAAAGACTCCGAACGCCTCCGGGTGCGCGCAGACACAAAACAGAATTTCCCGTCTTTGGCTTTATCTGTTGAAATATCCAGCGAGGAATCACGAAGAGACGTGCCTGCAGTGAACACTATTCTACTTGTAACTCGTAAATTGTAAAATTGTGCAGCATAGCATCTGTAGGTGTATTTTCGCATCGTCCCTAGATTCAAGATCAGGTGTTGCGTAACTTCAGAAACGCAATAACGCTAAAGAGTTGTTTTATTCAACAAACTTTCAATAATGAGATATACACTCATAAATGACGACAGCGCTACCGGGACAAGCAAAAAAATTAGGACCATGACATTCTTCTTATTCATAAATCGGACTTTTCAAACAAAACACACCAAAAGTTGTATGTCTTGACGTCCTTTTCACCACAATGGTTCGCCCAAAACCCATCGTCATCTTGTGATGGTGGACCTATTTACAGGGACTTTGGGTGTACAGGCGAAAGGCATGGATGCCCATCTTCCGTGAAGTCAATTTGTTTCGGTCTGTTCAGCGCAGGCTGAGATGGATTTCTATCATAGTTTTGTCACCAGTACGTTGTCAATGTTGATCGTGATGGGAGGTTCAGCAAGTTGGGGTTGGTGTACTTCCGTTAGAGGGCGCCCTTCTTCGAACGAGACGTCGTGGACGCTTTGAGAATCCTGTGAAAAAAATGACATTTTTATGCATTAAACTTTGGATAAATACCACCAGCTTGTTTTCGGTCCCAAACTTCAAAATTTAATTTTCTGCGTCGATTATGCTGTCATTTATCACCATTCATTTGTAATGTATATTTTTTTTTATCATTGTTCATCCAGGCGGCGCACTTCACCCCAGGCTGCTCTGCACAGGCTTATCGAACACAAATCCAAGACTCCTTATGCACAACGGTAATGGAACGGGTGCTTTTGATTACTTTGCATGCCGGAGTGATTTTAATCTGCGCATATGTTTGGAAATTTCAAAAATTGAGCAAAATAAGTGAGAGAGAGAGAGAGAGAGAGAGAGAGAGAGAGAGAGAGAGAGAGAGAGAGAGAGATGAATGAATGACATATATATAGAGCATCCGTAATGTCTACGGGGGTGTGGTGGGTTCGAGTCCCGCATGGGTCACTTTTCATTCACCACTGTATTTCATAAAAAATTAGTATGGCGAGTCATTTCAAATTTACCCTTCTTTGGCTTTGCATCATTCATATGATTGATCCTCATTACCAATAACTGATTCCTAAGTTGGTGACTTGTGTGCGAGGCCCTGTAGAATCCCGCGGGATCCTTAGGTTGAAAGGTTAGGTGATGAGTTTAGCCGTTTACTCACCATCCACGCACAACAGAATGAAAAGCCCCATCTAAGAGTCAGGACCGCCCACAGGGTCCGGCGAGCAATATTCGTCTAGAAATTATGAATATGATCAATAAATGTCTTGTATTAAACTTTTATTTTCATTATACAAGCCTTACCTGTGTCTAGTGTGTGCCTATTACTTTACCCTAGCTATCTGTGGATAGTATTTCAAAGAAAACAGTCTATATCTGTTAATTGCCCTCCCTAATCCCCTTCATTAATTTGTTCTGCCGATCGCCAACGCAGGGGCTTATCGCCCTGACCAAATACCTCGTTAGCAGCTCATAAGGTAGTGGGTTTACACGTGTATTTTTTTAAACCTGAGGCACCGGAGGGACGGTGCCTGAGGGAATCTGATTAATCGCTCTGTAAATATTCCTTATCAGCGATCTAAGCGATCTCACGTTTACACGTCATACACAAGTTAAAAATTTAGTTCGGGTCAAGCAAAAGAAATAACGCCACCAACAATACAGTAGTCTTCATAATAACGTATAGCCCGTACATCGAAACGACAAAAATCAAGCAAGCCCTGACAGAAAACTGGAGTGAACTTGAAAAAGACGAAACACTAAAAAAACTGTTACAAAACCAACCAATAATCGCATATAGAAGGAACAGAAATATAGGCGACACACTTATAAGCGCCAGACTTCACAAAAACTACAACAGCTCAAACTCAGGTTCACACGAACCTACACAAACACAACAAGACCAAACAGTAGACATTCTAGCTTCCCTACCAAACGTAAGTGGAACAACATATTATAAAATAAAAACAATCAACCATTCAACACGTCTCACCAATCAAAAATGAATTTTAAGCGACTGATGAAGAAAGGAACACAGTGTCAGTAGTCTCTCCGCTCCAGTGCGGATTAACACAGGACACGTAGATTACGGGGAAAGTCTCGCCATGGCCAAGCAACATTTTACATAAAAACAGTTAAACATGATATACACTTATATTATACACAATATCATACACAAAATGCAAACAACCCAAATATGAACGATGTGTGGAGTTGCTTTCCCTTTACTACCAGTTGCTTTCCCTTTACTACCTACAACTCGTCGTAAAATGGCATCGTTTTTCTAGCTCTGCCACTAGGACGGTTGTTGTCGGACACGGACTTGAACTGAGCTCGCAACCGTTTGATTTTGTTGTGGCATTGTTCCGCTGTCCTCTCGAGTCCCTTCTCCCTGGCCTTGGCAGCGACGACTTCATACACTTGCCGATCCCTCGACGTGCCGTCCATCATACCGATGACATTTTCGTCTCTCCAGATTGACATTAGTAGCCTGATCTCTTCCTGCGGCCAATTGTTGCCGCGATCGCGAGAGCTTACTTGAACACCGTCCATTGTGGTAATGACCGCAAGCCCGAAGACAGGATATAGTTCGGCGTTTAGTTCGGTGTTCTGGTCACACGTGTAAATAGGCCATTGTTTAGTACGGAGCACCGAACCTGGACCAGCCCTCCGACACCGAATTAATTTAGTTCTTTGTTAGTTCGGTGTTGTCTGTTTACACGTCCAACTGACACAGGTTTAAATTATTCCGGTGTCAACTCCGGACTTAACACACGTGTAAACCCATCTTAATATATATATATATATATATATATATATATATATATATATATATATATATATATATATATATATATAATATATATATATATATATATATATATATATATATATATATATATATATATATATATATATGACACTTTCTATTTTTCTTGAAATGTTATGCCAGTGTTTGACCGCCCTGAACCCGTGAAAACTGCAAAATTAAAATTAAAATATTTTGGGGAAAAAATTCCTGACCGCCTACCTACCCTATTTTTGAATAGTTGATTTTAGTTAATAATCGATATTAGTAGAAAATTCTATGAACAGTAATACTTGGTTTAGTTTCTCTTCGAAATCATGCATTGGATTGCAGAAAACGTTCATGAAAAGTATATGGCATGTGCCCACTGGAATATGACCTACTGACGGCAACACTAAACCTTTGTAGAAAAAAGCAACAGTAACCATAGACCCTTTTTGGAGGGTCTATGCAGTAGGAAGTCAGATCAGAATGCACTGATAAAATTGATTATCAAAGGAACTGACAACAATGGGGTGTAATTGACAGCAAACCCAAAGCAAAATGCATCACACATCAGTCACATGATCTGAAGTATGTGCAGATTATTCAACTTTCTTTCAAAAGTTACAAATATGATACCTGGGCTTCTCTGTGACCAAGTTCATTTCCCCTGACATTTATAACAGAAGCCATGGTCAAATATATCAAAGGAACTCAAACAAAACCAAGAATTACAGAGAGCACCTTTTCAGACCCTCTAGAACTAACTACTTAATCCTATAGAAAGTTACATTAAAAAATGTAAGATATCATATTTTTGCATTGAAAAATGCATGATTCCTTGAGTATTTTAGTTTCTTTCTCATTCCAAACAAGTCATTGCAAACCAGGTATGTGTCATCTAAGTTGTCAAACTTCATCAGCAAACACAGCTCAGCAGCTGATCTCTGACCATTATAGGCGAGCGGCAGACACACCCATTTTTTACACTTAATGTACCCACCTTACATACAGCCACATCATACATCATTTGAAAGCTTATTATCACTACTTCAAGAAAATTGACGATGTGGAGCTGCCAAGTGGGGCTATAACGCCCTAATATGCATAATTCACATGGGTACCCAATTGGTATAAATGTGATATAAAATTAGGATATTCATTGTTAACTACTCTAAAAATACTTTTAAACTGTCAAGTGATATATCAATTGAAAGGTATTTGCATGTAGAATACAAAATTGAAATCCAAAAGATATTAAAAATGATTTCGCTGAAATATTTTCATATTTATATTGAAAAAAAAATTGCCCTTTTGAATAACAATATTTTAAACATTTTAACACATATAGCCACATCATACAGCCACATTATACATTATTTGAACGCTTACGATCTCTCCTTGAAGAAAATAGGAACATTTAGTTGTCAGGTAAGGCCGTAGCCCCTAATTTGCATAAATCCCACTGGTACCCAAATTGCATAAACGCGATGTAATATTAGATATTTATTATTCACTACTCGAAACATGCTTTTAAACTATCGAGTGATATATCAAATGAAAGGTATTTGCATGTAGAATACTAAAAAGACATTCAAAAATATATTTAAATTCATTTTACTGAAATATTGTCATATTTATATTGAAAAAATATTTTCCCCTTTTCAATAACAATATTTAAAAAAAAATTAATACAAAAAGCCAAATCTTACAGCATCATCATACGTTATTTGAAAGCTTACTATCTCTACTTCAAGAAAATTGACAATGTGGAGCTGTCAAGTACGGACGTGGCCCTTAATTTGCATAATTTACATGGGTACCCTATTTGCATAAATGCGATATAAAATTAGAAATTTATTAACTACGATAAACATACTTTAAACTATCGAGTGATATATCAAATGAAAGGTATTTGTACGGAGAATACAAAATGGATATCCAAAGAGATATTAAAATGATTTACTAAAAATTTTTCGTACTAATGCAGAACAATATACTTTCCCCTTTTTAATAACGATATTATAATAATTTAACACATAGAACCGCATCACACAACCACATCAAATGTTATTTGAAAGCCTATTATCTCTGCCTCATGAAAAATGACGATATGCAGCTGACAAATAGGGCTGTAATGATTTAATTTGCATAATGCAAACGGGTACCTAATTTTCATGAATACAATATAAAATTACAAAAATCAATTACAAAGTACTCTAAACTTACTTTTCAACTATCAAGTGATATATCAAATGATAGGTATTTGCATGTAGAATAGAATCATGAACTCCAAACGTGTATTCAAAATATTCTTATTGAATATTTTCAATTAAATCGTAAACGTTTTGACTAGTTTATAATATTCAAAATATTGTGTACTAATAACGAATAATGCTAAAGCTTTGGGGATAAATATCTGAATTTGTTTTGCAATTGATTTTTTGCTTATTAAGGATACGAAAACTGGAACATTTTCCTGTCTAATTCCCATATAGCTGAACAACAAGAATACATAAAACCAATTGGAACTAATTTGGGATAATTGGGTCTTCACATTTTGCAAATTTTCTAAAGCGTGTTTTGTGCTCTATAGTTGAGTGTTGAAATATAACAAGTTACTCTTAAAAACATTACAAGTAAAAAGAAAAGCAGATGAGCTTAAATTTGCAAATTAAACCGACATTACTTCACCATCCAATTATCCCAAATTAGTTCCAATCTTGTTATAAATAGCTGTGTGTTGAATGACCCTTTTGTATTATTGATGTCATTTTTGTTTCAATTTCTCTAGAAATCTTGTTTGATGGAGACATCATTGGTTACTACATCTGTGTTACATCTGTATTTGCAGTTCAGTTATGTGGAATATGTAGGCGGAAGGCACCATATTTCATTTATCGTATTTATTGTCATATAATGAAGGAAAAGCAACTCAACACACCGTTCATATCTTCGTTGTTTGCATTTTGTGTATGATATTGTGTATATTTTCAGTGTATATTATGTTTGGCTGTTTTATATAAAGTGTTAATTAGCCATGGCGATTATTCTAGTTAAGAGTAAAACACTAGCACCACTTACAAGTTGGTACCTTATGCTAAAAATACAAGTGAACAAAATGACGCCCACGAGGAAAGTTCGTGGGCCGCCCAATTATAAGTGGATGATGCAGTCCAACCTTTCACAGATCAAAATTCATTGACTATTTTCTCAAATAAATCGTGAAGAAATAAACAACATACATCAAAGATACGACTGATTTTACACGGAAAATTGAGTTCCGGCCAATGCGACATTGGTAACACTAGACATTGTTTCAATGTACACTAATACAACGCACAATGAACCAATGGAATCAGTCGACAGAGCATTAAATCAGGAAAGATCATCAAATGATTGCATAATAAAACAACCAACAACAAAATACATGATAGCTATGCTGAAAATAATCTTGAAAAACAACACTTTCAAGTCAACAGTGAATTTTACCGTCATGTATTTGGGTGCGGTACGAGATCTCCAGTTTTACCAGAAATTCCCGACATTACATTTCACAAGACAAAATGAGAATAATTCAGCAACACACTGAACAAATATCGCTCTGACTGAGATTCAGAAACGATGTATGATTCTCATTGGAACTCAACACGAGCTTAATGAATTCATATCAAACATGAAAAAAAAGCATCATACTTTCAAATTTTCGAAAGCCCTTCTCAAGAAATCATATCGTTAGACCTCATTATCTATAAAGGTCATCGGTGGAACAAAGAGGACATTCTCGACTGCAAAACACACACAAAACCAACAGATACATTGCAGTTCACGAAACCAAACGGCAACATTCAAGGGCCTTGTTAAACGCGAAACATTACGATACATTAGAACAATCATGCAACAACAAGGCAATAGAGAATACAGGATATTTTCGATATAAAAGTAATGAAATGCGACCAAACGATTCTAAATCTTGTTAAATTATTACTAACTTTGGACAATCGGATGACATTTAAATGTTATTAAATTTTCATTAATTAATTTCAAAACCTTGGAATCGTAAATAGTAAAAGGGAACCAAAACATTTTCAGGTCCCCTATATGCTGATCAAAATCTCCAAGTACCCCTCTACAATCTCCAAAATTTTCGAATCCAACCCGAATTCCTCTGCCTCTCACCGTTATTTGTGAGCGTAGCCTAATCACATACATAAGAAACGGAAATATAAGCGTTACGATGATGCCAAACTTCACAAAACCTACAACAGTCCGATCTCCGATTCAAATGAGCGTACACAAATACAGCCTGAACGAACAGTAGACATCCTAGCTTCCGTACTTGAACAAACTGAACTTCAGTGGAACAACTCGATTGGTAACACCTACAATCATTCAATCAGTGCACATGTTTCACCAAAAAAAATGAAGGACTGATGAAGACAACTCAGTACTCTCAAAAGGTAGCATCAAAGGATCGCGGTGTCACATTAGTCTTGCTACCCCATAGGGCAGAACACGTAGATTAGGGTTACGTCTCGCCATGGCAAATCAACACTATACATAAAACGACCAAACATAACATAAGATACACTTACAATATACACATGTACCGTACACAAAATCCAAACAACTAAGATATGAACGATTTGCGGAGCTGCTTTCTCTTTTTACATGACACCAATTGAGTCTGCTGTCGAATTAATCTTCCCTGCACAGACCTTTGTTCCTGCCAAGGCAGCGATAACTGTGGCAACCCTTTTACTCATGACAACGCTGGTGAAGAACAGAATGATGAATTCCTACAATTACTAGATTTACTGGAAATGACATGAATAATTTGGATCATGAATCATACCATTACTTTGACTGCAGCTTACTCTGACACATTGTTTAAGCTACAAAGCTACATTTCAACAACTACAGTAGTGTCTTTCGTGTGGATCTTTTTGTTGCATTGATACTTAAATTATTTTTTTTAAATACCATTATTAAAAAGAGGAAATATTTATTTCGACAGAAATATGAAAATATTTCCGTAAATTAATTCAAATATCACTTTTGATATCAATTTTGTGTTTTACATGCAAATACCATCACCACAGACCATATATCACTCGATAGTGTAAAAGTATGTTTAGAATACTTAACAATGAATTTTCTAATAAAATATTGTATATCTGCAAATTGCTTGCCCGTGTAAATTATGCAAATAAAGGGGTACAGCGTTAATAGCTCAACATTGTCAATTTTCTTCAAGTAGATATAATAAGCTTTCAAATGACGTATGATGTGGCTGTATGATAGGACTCTATGTGTTAACATTTTAAAAATATTGTTATTCAAAAGGGGAAAATATTTTTTCCATATAAATATGAAAATATTTCAGTGAAATCCATTTCAATATCTCTTTGAATATTCATTTTGTATTCTACATGTAACTACCTTTCATTTGATATATCACTCGATAGTTTAAACGTATGTTTAGAAAAGTTAACTATAAATTTATAATACTATATCGCATTTATGCAAATTGGGTATGCCTGTTTATTATGCAAATTAGGGGGTTATGGCCCGATTTGGTAGCTCCAAATTGTCAATTTTCGTGAAGTAGAGATAATAAGCTTTCAAATGACGTATGATGTGGCTGTGTGTTGTGGCTGTATGTGTTACAATTTTTAAAATATTGTTATTCAAAAGGGGAAAATATTGTTTTCCATATAAACATGAAAATATTTCAGTATAATCAATTTCAATATCTCTTTGAATATCCATTTTGTATTCTACATGGAAAGACCTTTCATTTGATATATTACTCGATAGTTTAAACGTATCGTTAGAGAAGTTAACAATAAATTTCAAATATTATATCGCATTTATGCAAATTGGGTACCCTTGTTAATTATGCAAATTAGGAGGTTATGGCCCTACTTGGCAGCTCCACATCGTCAATTTTCTTAAAGTAGAGATAATAAGCTTTCAAATGACGTATGATGTGGCCGTATGTAAGGTGGGTACATTAAACTCCTAAAATAAGGCCCTTTTTGTGGATTCGCCGCTCGCCTATTACTGCACAACACTGGGGTCAACGGAGAAGTATTGCAATTAAACACTATCCTAGGGGGTACAAACCATAGAAAGCACCCCGGGATCAGAAATTTACTAAGCTGGAGACAGTTTGACCCACTCTCCCTCACCTGCACTAAAAATTGTACATAATGCTGATACTCAATGTCAACAAAAGCTATTTTGACTGACAAGCAGACCCGTTGATCTAAACTCATGTGAATATGCATTTGAGAAATTTTGACCCCAGTGATGATAGGCTGTAATTTGTCCTAATGGTTCTTAATTGATTGTTTCACCAGCCATACAAATTTCACTATGATGCTTACATATATATGGTTTGGGGGTTATTGCTTTTCAAAAGTTTTTCCTTTATTTCTCAAACAATATCAATTTTCAAATCTCTCTCGAAAAGCATATTTTCGAATAACACACCCTTTTCAGCTGCAGATAGTACGTGCTTCGAAATTGAATCATACATTGACGTTCAAGTGACATGATCACTGCAACATTTTTGCAACCCCCCCCCCACCCCCTACCCCATATAACCTGAGGATGTTTCTATCTGAAGCTGATGGCAAGTTCCGATTTCAAAGTTTGCAATCATGTGAGTGGTGGAGACAGGGTTAAAGTTTGGATCCTTCGTTCTGAATGGTCAGTTGCTGCATCTCCATGAGACTGGCAGCCAATGAGGTGGCCAGTTTCTGCGCGTCCGTCTCGGGGCTGGTGTTGAATGCCGAGAGGACGAAAATGATGTGCGTTTCTCGGGGGTTGTAACAGACGCCATAGCCGTCGGGAACGGCAGGTCCGAAACCCATCACCAGGTCAAACTTTGATTGAACCTGAATGTAAGACATGGGAAGCACAGAAAATTAGTAATTGATCAAAAAAAACCAAAAAACAATGAGTCATCACTCTTCAGAACGGTCACAGTTCACACCTGCCACGTTGAATCAAGGTCAGCGTGGGGCTTTTTATTCAAGAACATGCATTTCACATTACCTGACACAGGCTTTATTTGATTTCACCACCATTTTTGAACTAAACCTAACATTATCAGCCTCTGCCTAGAATTCGGTTATCAAAGCTACTTTGCACAAAACACACAGACTGTGGTGCAAAATTGGACAGTGTTTCAACATCATTTTCGGGGGCAAAATAAGAAACTCTATTTTACAGACAGAAAAAAGTAGAAAAAAGACAGCCATAATTACAGCTGATGGAGTAGAAATGAATTTCACTGGACACTTTGCGTTGATCTGACATAAAACCTGAGTTTTTGGAACATGCGGCATGGCGGGGAATGATACATTTTTAAAAAAAGAAACTGCATCTGCTCCTAAAAGAATCTTCTGTAAAGCCACTTGGAAGCCAATTCCTGTCACAACACTCTATCACTACCCTCTAATGCTTGCAAGTTCCCAAAGCAAAATTTCTTGCCACATCTACTTGTATACTTCCCCACAGAAAGCGCTGGAAATCATGGTTTTGGCATATAAGAGATGCCGGGCAAGCAGTAAGAAGGTAAAACGAGACCAACCTGGCTGGTTGAGAGTTTAAAATGCATGGCTGTCCGATAGGCTTGGTCCATGAATATTTCAGGAACATTCAAGCCACTTTCTATCGCAGTCAGTTTCAACCCCAGCAAGTATCTGTCTATCACATTACCAATGAGGGCCTGAAATTCAAAAAATAATTGACCCACCTTAGGGACTGGACACAAATTACAGAGGGGGTGGGCTGGTGTTTTTGGGGTGGGTCGCCATTTTTTGCGCAAGCATTTTTGAAGGGTCATAAAATTTTGTGCAAGCCTATGGGGGAGGGTCACCTTTTTATGCATCAAAGCTGAAATTGCATGTGCACGTATTAAAGAATATGGAATACTGAAAAAAGAAAACATACCTCCTGGCACTTTCATTTTCTGTCATTTCCATTTTCGGCGCGCCCTTCGGGCGCAAGTTTAAGGGTATAATAAGCAATGTATTGATGATCCAAGCAGCCACATTGATTTAAGTTGTCATGATTCTACTTATCCAACTCCTCTATTGTACATATAAACTGTCCCCTATAATGACGCTTTATATAACAATTTGGGAGATCACTTATTTGATATCATTCTCCCATTGACAATACATTGGGTATAGGTCGGTGTCAAATGTTCATGAAGCTGTATGTACATTTTTCATTTTTTGAGAACATTGACAGAATACAAACTATTCAGAATAGTGCAAAATGTCATCAATAACAACTGGAAGCTTCAGGTCTAACAACTTTTGAATAACAATTTAGGATCAGATAACCTATGAGTTATTTGTAGTTTCCTCTTAGCCTACAATGTATAGTGAATCAACATTTCGGTGAAATTCCAAAATCAAATTTCTTGCACAACCATGGACTTGAAACCACTCTAGTCTAATCATGAACATTAATACTAATAATTAGGTGTACATAAATGCACAGATTTACTTAGTTTTGTATTGGAAAAAAAAATATTCATAGTTCATCATAGGTTGCCATGCGTAATGAATGGACATTCAGTGAAATTCCAAAAACAAATTTCTTGCACAACCATTGACTTGAAACCACTGTAGTCTAGTCATGAACATTAATACTAATAATTAGGTGTACATAAATGCATAGATTTACTTAGTTTTGTATTGGAATACAAATATTCATAGTTTCATCATAGGCTGCCATGCATAGTGACTGGACATTTCAGTGAAATTCCAAAATCAAATTTCTTGCACAACCATTGACTTGAAACCACTGAGTCTAGTCATGAACATTAACACTAATAATTAGGTGAACATAAATGCACAGCTTTACCTTGTTTTGTATTGGAAAAAAAATTATTCATAGTTTCATCATAGGCTGCCATGCATAGTGAATGGACATTTCAGTGAAATTCCAAAATCAAATTTCTTGCACAACCATAGACTTGAAACCACTGTAGTCTAGTCATGAACATTAATACTAATAATTAGGTGTACATAAATGCACAGATTTACTAAGTTTTGTATTTAAAAAAAAAATATTCATAGTTTCATCATAGGCTGCAATGCATAGTGAATGGACATTTCAGTGAAATTCCAAAAACAAATTTCTTGCACAACCATAGACTTGAAACCACTGTAGTCTAGTCATGAACATTAATACTAATAATTAGGTGTACATAAATGCACATATTTACTTATTTTGTATTAAAAAAAAAAATATTCATAGTTTCATCATAGGCTGCCATGCATAGTGAATGGACATTTCAGTGAAATTCCAAAAACAAATTTCTTGCACAACCATAGACTTGAAACCACTGTAGTCTAGTCATGAACATTAATACTAATAATTAGGTGTACATAAATGCACAGATTTACTTAGTTTTGTATTTAAAAAAAAATTCATAGTTTCATCATAGGCTGCCATGCATAGTGAATGGACATTTCAGTGAAATTCCAAAAACAAATTTCTTGCACAACCATAGACTTGAAACCACTGTAGTCTAGTCATGAACATTTATACTAATAATTAGGTGTACATAAATGCACAGATTTACTTAGTTTTGTATTTAAAAAAAATATTCATAGTTTCATCATAGGCTGCCATGCATAGTGAATGGACATTTCAGTGAAATTCCAAAAACAAATTTCTTGCACAACCATAGACTTGAAACCACTGTAGTCTAGTCATGAACATTAATACTTATAATTAGGTGAACATAAATGCACAGATTTACCTAGTTTTGTATTGGAAAAAAATATTCATAGTTTCATCATAGGCTGCCATGCATAGTGAATCGACATTATCGATGAAATCTAAAAATTACATTTTTTGTACATGCATGCACTTTTTATCTGCCACTTTAAGCAAAGTACATTTACATGAATTATCACACACATATGATTTGATATTTTTTGGACAAAGCGTTATATCAGCCGCATTTTGCCTTCCTTTTGGGAGGGGACTTCAAAAGTATAGCAAGTCAGAAGGAGGTCTTGTCTTGAACGCATTGCGGGTTTGTTTGGGGGGTATTGAGTAACAGGGGAGGGTCACTTATTTTCATGCACGGATAAGGGGGAGGGTCACTAATTTTTGTGCATGAACTTTTGAAGGGTCATTATTTTGACGCAGCGGTGTTTCGAAAAACACCAGTCCACCCCCCACCCCCCTGTAATTTATGTCCAGTCCTGATAAATAGGTAAGCACAGACTCGACCTAGTAATGATATCGTATGCCACAGCTGTGTTCGTGACAGTGATCTTCTCTTTACCTTGATTTGAATGCTGATTTGGAATTAGTTGACCAAAACGGTTAAAGTAGAACGCGCCATGAAGACAGTTGTCAAACTTTCACAATTCTTTTCTGATATACCACTCGTTGGGGTTCATTTTAAAGCTCTTGATGTTAGAAAACTTTTCACCTGCTTAATTTTCGAAATTCAAGAATTGTATTTTTAACTAAAGAATTAACACGCGGATGGCGACCAATTTGAATATTAAATATCGGTAAATCTTGAGTTATTTGTTTCTCTTGTACCAAAATTTGCACGGTGACCCCCGATTTTTATTCTTGATTTTGAAAGTGAATGGTTGAAAGATTCCTTAAAGAAAGTTTGAGCAAAATTCATATTATTATAGCAAAGTTTATATGTCTTTCACTTTCAAGGCGCATACTACCGTAAAATTAACATGCTGTCACTTCATCAGATTACAGACTCTCACATAAACTTCAAACAGACATGGATAAAATATCACACATTTTGCTTCTAAAGAGGGACTGTGCTTCACACAAGTTCTGCATGTCTCTTTTTGTAATCACACAGGCTTGAGGGCGCCATTGAAAAATGAACACCAAGAATGACTTTGAGTAGCATACTTCATTGGTGTATGTCATGTGTGCTTCAACAGCTTTCCTGAGTAGCCTGTATTTTTCACTGGGCTGCAAGAAAAAAAATGTGAATCACCTAATAATCTAACAATCGTAGAGTACGGTAGTCAGACAATTTTCACAGAAAATTCACACAATGGTGCATTTACATATTATCGGTTATTTTTTGCTCACGTGTTTACACACGTGGGCATATGTCGCAGCGATGTCTGTCTGTCTGTCTGTCTGTCTGTCTGTCTGTCTGTCTGTCTGTCTGTCTGTCTGTCTGTCTGTCTGTTGGTCCGATATCTCAAAAACGGCTTATCAGATCAGAATCAAATCTGGTACATATATTCAGTTAGCAAATGGCAAGAACCGATTAGTTTTTGGTGGGTGTGGCTTGCATACTTTTTGCTCATTTGCATAATTAATGATTTTAGAAAAAACGGATATATATTAAAAACGACTACACACAATTTGATGAGATTTGCTACAAATGTTGATCACACCAAGATATATCAGCAGTGGGTACCATTAAGGGGTGACATGAAAGATAAATGCTAATTTGCATATTTAATGAACTTTCCTAACTAGGGATATATGTCTGATTTGTCTCGATCAAAATTAACCAAACTTGGTATGTATATTTAAGATACTATGATTTAACATTATTGAAAGTCATTAAGCATTTTAACTTCAGCCAATTCCTAATTTGCATATTTCATGAACTTTGTTAACTAGGAATATATATTGAAATGACTAGACCAAAGTTGATGAAATTTCTACATGTATTGAAGCCACTATGATACAACATTTTTGAAAGTCATTAAGCATTTTTACTTCAGCCAATTCCGAATTTGCATATTTAATGAACTTTCCCAATTAGGGATATATATCTGAATTAACTTGATTGTAGTTGTTGAAACTTGCTATATACATCAAAGATACTGTGATATAACATTATTGAAAGTCAAAAGACATTTTTACTTAAGCCAAAACCTAATTTGAATATTAAATTAATTTTCATAATTAGGGATATTTATCTGAATTGACTTGATCAAAATTGATGAAACTTACTATGTACATTAAAGACACTATAAACCAGATATGAACTGTAACTGCTCACGTGTTTCATTATATATTGAAGTTATGTGTAAATTTGAACCTTTGCCACATGTTTGCAACTTCATTGAAATTATTATGATCAACATAATGAACAATAATCACCGCCGATTAATTCTAAAAGGTCATGAAGTATACAAATATGTAATTAGCTGAAATAAAAATATTAAAGTAATTTTACTGCTCTTATTGTATCACCACTTTATCTAGCAAGTGTAATTACCGTTGGCCAAGTCCTTCAAGCCATATATGCCGAGCTGTGAAAGCTCATTAGATATGCAAATTATAAATAAGCTGACATGAAAATGTGAAATGACTTTCGATATTGTTTTGATCTAGTACCTGGTATAATCATCAATGTACATAGCATGTTTTGCCAACTTTGATCAAGTAAATCCCGGTATATATCCCTAATAAGCAAAGTTAATTAAATATGTAAATTAGGAAGTGGCTTTAGTAAAAATGCTTAGTGATTGTCAGTAATGTTGTATCATGGTATCTGCAATATGTGTAGCAAATTTTGTCAACTTTGGTCAAGTCAATTCAGACATATATCTCTAATTAGGAAAGTTCATTAAATATGCAAATTAGGAATTGGCTGAAGAGAAAATGCTTGATGACTTTCAATAATATTGAATTATAGAGTCTTTAATATACATAGTAAGTTTCATCAATTTTGATCAAGTCCATTAAGATAAATATACCTAATTATGAAAATTCATTTAATATTAAAATTAGGTTTTGGCTGAAGTAAAAATGTCTTTTGACTTTCAATAATGTTATATCACAGTATCTTTGATGTATATAGTAAGTTTCAACAACTACAATCAAGTTAATTTAGATTTATATCCCTAATTGGGAAAGTTCATTAAATATGCAAATTCGGAATTGGCTGAAGTAAAAATGTTTAATGACTTTCAAAAAGTTGTATCATAGTGGCTTCAATACATGTAGCAAGTTTCATCAACTTTGGTCCAGTCATTTCAAATATATATTCCTAATTAACAAAGTTCATGAAATATGCAAATTAGGAATTGGCTGAAATTAAAACGCTTAATGACTTTCAATAATGTTAAATCATAGTATCTTAAATATACATACCAAGTTTGGTTACTTTTGATCAAGTCAAATCAGACATATATCCCTAGTTAGGAAAGTTAATTAAATATGCAAATTAGCATTTATCTTTCATGTCACCCTTAATGGTTCCCACTGCTGATATATCTTGGTGTGATCAACATTTGTAGCAAATCTCATCAAATTTGTGTAGTTGTTTTTTAAATATATCCATTTTTTCTAAAATCATTAATTATGCAAATGAGCAAAAAGTATGCAAGCCAGACCCACCAAAAACTAATCAGTTCTTGCCATTTGCTAACTGAATATATGTACCAGATTTGATTCTGATCTGATAAGTCGTTTTTGAGAAAATGGACCAACAGACAGACAGACAGACACACAGACGGACAGACAGACAGACTCGCTGCGACATATGCCCACGTGTATAAACACGTGAGCAAAAAATACAATATTATTGAAAGTCATTAAGCATTTTCTCTTCAGCCAATTCCTAATTTGCATATTTAATGATCTCTCCTAATTAGAGATATATGTCTGAATTGACTTGACCAAGTTGACAAAATTTGCTACACATATTGCAGATACCATGATACAACATTATCGACAATCATTAAGCATTTTTACTTTAGCCACTTCCTAATTTACATATTTAATGAACTTTGCTTATACCGGGATATACTTGATCAAAGTTGGCAAAACATGCTATGTACATTGATGATTATACCAGGTACTAGGTCAAAACAATATCGAAAGTCATTTCACATTTTCATGTCAGCTAATTTATAATTTGCATATCTAATGAGCTTTCACAGCTCGGCATATATGGCTTGCCAAGGGTAATTACACTTGCTAGATAAAGTGGTGATACAATAAGAGCAGTCAAATAACTTTTAGTATTTTTATTTCAGCTAATTACATATTTGTATACTTCATGACCTTTTAGAATTAATCGGTGGTGATTGTTGTTCATTATGTTGATCATAATATTTTCAATGAAGTTGCAAACATGTGGCAAAGGTTCAAATTTACACATAACTTCAATATATAATGAAACACGTGAGCATTTTCAGTTCATATCAGGTTCACTCTGGTTGCATCTTCCTTTCATCATTGTTCAAACATTACAATATTCCTGTCTGATTCCTTTCGGTAAAAGCATTCGTTGTTATTATATGGGAAGTAGTGATGCCTACAATATTCACTTCTTTCCTCCGGTAAATTTTAAATTGATATGTCTCAAAGGGTCTGAGTAGAATGGATGATTAATCACATGAGAGCGCTTCAGGAGTTACTGGAGCGCCCTCACATGTTCTACATTGTAGAAATCTCAACCAGTTAAACAAATCTCACCGTCTTTTTTTCATTCAGCATTGCCTTGCAGAAATTCACAGAGTCAGTTGTACATGATCTGATGGTGTCTATGCGACCAAGTCGGTATCTCCTCAAGGAGGCACTCTCAGAGGTGGCAGCTGGCTGACTGTAAATTCTAGTAGACACAAATAAATTTAAAAAACCCTTTATAAGTATGACTGTCATCCGCTGACCCAAGGCAGTAACAATTAGAGCATCCAAAGTGTGGAGTTTGTATGTTTGTAATGCAGCTATGAACAGAAAGAATATACGTGTACTCCTAACACCAGTGTAACACGGAAATCTTGATAAAATGACACATGGTATTATGATTGAAAGAACGCTAATCAAAGTGATTATCTCAATATTACAATATACTTTGCTCAAACGTGATTTTCTGATAGGCTGGAAGCTTTTGTTTTTATTTTCAACAAGAAGAACTGCGCAACTTTTGGAAGTTCTCGCAAATTTCCAAATTCCAACCCAGATGCTCGGGTGTTTGGTTGCGGATATATGACCTTGGGGGTGAAAATTAGCATATTTGGGAGAAATAATCACCGAGCAAAGCATGGCGATTATTTCCCGCAAAATATGCTAATTTTCACCTAAGAGATCTTGTATCCGCTACCAAAAACCACCGCAAGCCGTTTATAACGTCTTTAGGGTAGCCAAAATATCACAGCTCTATATACTCACCTGTAATACGCCAATTGCAAGGCAACCTGGATAAATGCATCAGGACTCATTCTGTTGGCTTTAGGCATATTTTTGCCAAATGGTTTGAACTGAAAGGCATGTACTTGCAGGTCATCCACCATCCTGTGATGAAGAGAGTGTGAGAGGCAGCTTTATGGTATAGCACTACAACTCTAATCAATTGAAAGGCAACACGTGAGGCCACGACTGTTATCAGCTGACAGGCAACAAACGGCTGATTCAAGTACATAAGACTAACAGTGCACCTTCATTCCTTATCATCTTTGATTTCCAATGGCAGCATCCACAACTGCTGCTTGATAAGTTTTGTAAACTACAAGTCATCGCTGATGACACAGTCCCCGCTCGCACCATTAATTGACATGCACATGCACACTACAATACAATGTCTGTGTGCCAAGTTAGAACGAAATCTGTTCAGGGATAGTTGAGTTATGGTTCAAAAACATGAAAAAATCACAACAAAATGGCCGCCCGGCAGCCATAGTGGATCGTATCGCAAAATAAATTCAGGTTCATATATACGCCATAGTACTTTATCTGTGTACCAACATTGAAAGAAATCGGTTCAGGGATAGTTGTGTTACAGTTCAAAAACTTGAAATATTCGAAACAGAATAGCCGCCTGGCAGCCATATTGGATTGTATCGCAAAATAAACTGATGTGCATGTGTATGGCACAGTACTTTATCCTTGCACACAGTTTGAAAAAATGGCTCAGGGGTGACAGAGAAATGGCTTGTGACGGATGGACGGACGGAACGCAATCTTAAGTCCCTGCCGGACTGCGTCCATGGGACTAAAAATTTATTTTACATCTTGACAGCAAAATAAGTATGAAAGAAAATACTATTACACTTATTTGATTGACTGATGTAAAAACTGTCCCGAGAATGGCCGTCCTTTTAACCTTAAAATTTATTTCCGTTTCAACACATCTTAAATTTATAGCGTTCACTTAAAAAAAATTGATGACTTAAGATACACGATATAGTGAGTAGCTTGGAGAGCAAAGTTCTGAACAATCCATCACAGTCATTAGAAAAATTTCAGCTAGAATAGTGTCACGTACCAGGAAATTCAATCATATCACACCTGTTCTTATAAATCTACATTGGCTACCAGTTGTCTTCAGAATCCAGTACAAGACTCTACTCATCACCTACAAGGCACTTCATGACAGCACTCCAACATATATATCAGACTTAATGCACCGTAAACCTATATCCCACACTCTCCGGTCAAATGACAAGGAACTTCTTCATGTTCCACAATGCAGACTGAAAACTTATGATGAACGTGCCTTCTCGCGTGCTGCTCCACTTAACTGGAATAATTTACCCTTAGAAATACGGCAGTCTTCCAGTCTGGACAATTTCAAGAAGAACATGAAGACCCATCTCTTTGAAAGAGCCTACTGACACCTTGCCATAACTTTGTACGGCGCCATTGAACACTACTTTATAGTGGATACTGGCGCTCTATAAATTCTTCTGATTGATTGATTGATAGAAAACTAATGTACACCTGAAATACTCACGTATCAAGATGTCGCTCTGCTATTTCTATATCCTGTAAAAGTTCGTCATTTACTTTGAATTCTAGTCGTTTTGGATCTAGAAGATCGATGGAAGCAGATTGTGGAATATTGCCCACCTTTTCTCTGAAAGTAAAAAAAAGCTGTTGTTTTTGTGTGTTGCATTGCTCATTATGTAAAAATATTAGATGTAGGTCAGCGGAGCAAACATCAAATATTCCGCAAAATGATTGACAACTACAGTTACCTTTCAGGATGAAAGTTTTAATTGTGACTTTGTACATTTGAATGATTTTCACTTGATAAAATAGCTACATGCATTTGTTGTTCATTCACCCTCTATACACCTGCTACCGTGCAACTTATCCTATGGATAAATGGATGGTATAAAGTTCTAATAGAGACATGACTGTATTAATCACACAAACTATGAACAACGAGCCGCAATTTAAGTACATTGCCCCTTGAGCATAGATTCTAGTCCTATTTTTTCCAATTTTTACAGGCCATTGACATAATTTTCCAATATCACAATGCATGAGCCAGAATGTGATTCAGATTTTATGATTCAATGACCAAGTGTAGTGCGCCTTGGGGACAGATATTCAGTCTCTCACATGTTTTCAATACATCTCTTGTCTACCACTTGTGGGGGCTCATTTCAAAGCTTTTGGTGTCGGAAATGAATTTACCATCTTAGTTTTTCAAAGTCCATGAACACTTTAAATGTATCCTTTTCAACACTGAGGAATACTTGACCCAAACTGAACAATTTTGCAAATCATCATAGTGCTAGGGGGTCAATTTGCCTTACAAACGATAGGGAGGCCCCCCTAGGAAAACCGTATTGTTTTCATATGAAGAAACGGCCCAGTGAGTGTACTTTTTAATTTCAATTTCCCATAGTAGAGTAAAGAAATGGTACTTTGCACAGAGCAAGGCTTCAAACGGACATAATATCAGCCCTATTGGTATAACTCTAATGTTTCTCAATGGTAAAATTTGAACACAACTGACTTAGAAGGGGTGAAAGATTTAACCTGTTCATCCTACTTCTCTGTAACCAGATCCATCCTCACCAATGACAACAATTGGGTTTGGGTCAAACCATCCTGGTGAAAGGGTTAATGGTTTGCGGTAGACTGTGTACTCACATGAAAGTGAGGCTGTGATTAAGCAGAGATACCATTGGCGGTCCATCAGCCAGGGAATGTTCACAGGAGATGCCGCAATTTCCTTCTCTGCCTACAATAAACTATACCATGGAAATCAACAGATCAGAAGAAAATGGGCGGGGAAAAATATTACAATTTTTAATCAAATTCCTTCATATGTTTCTCAAGAAATTATGAAATTGAATGTATAATTTATTATTTATTTATTAATTTAAGAATATTTTCACATATTTCAGACCCTCACCACTCAATAGACATCTACTAGTCCATGCTAATAGCAACATTTAGCATTGTTTTAAGGGGTAGGTCATTTCAGTTTTATCTAAAAGTAAATTGACAAACTTGATGAATATTTCAATGGAAAACAAAGGGCTAACACCATGTAAATACCAAATGTCAAAAAGGAGTAATACAAGAACCAGGGATTGAGGATTGCTTAGTGTGAAATATACATAGTACTTGGTGTGATGTATTGACACGAGACACAACGTGGTCTGTCCAACGAGTGCCCCAAAACTGAGGTCGCTCACTTTATTTCTAAGACTCAACGTAGAGGGCGATATTACAGAAGTAATAGTGTACATAGTATTGGTATCACAGTAACATACATTACACGCCCCTTTTTTACAAGTGGGTGACTGAAAATCGGAATGACTGATTCCATGGCTTAAGTCGTAAGTGGACAGTTTTTAATAACACTGAAAAAAGAACAACAGCCGGCAAAAAACAGAGAAACACTAGAAAACTGGCATGGCAAATAAACTGGGTATGTGAATGATTTGTCACAGAGAAAACTATAAATTCAACTGAACTTTTCCTTTTGATACTCTGCCAGTACGGGTTGTGATATCTGATCGGATTTTCACTTGATCATGTTTTGCATGGGAACTAGTTTTGACTGGTGTACTGGTAGTATGTGACTTATCTGAAAATGTGCATTCAGTGGGACGTTTAGAAACTGGAACAGATTCAGAATAAGATTTATCCAGATTTTCATCATCATTAACAAGTGGATCTGATGGAGGTGGATTTTCATATGTTGGATACATATGTCTGCGATTTCTCTTGTATACTTTTCCGGACTGATTTTCAACTAACACAGATCTAGGCTGTGGAAGTGAATCCTTTACTATTCCATATTCCCATTTATCATGTGGGTTACGAAATCTAACTGGTTGACCTGGTTTAGGCTGTGCAATATTACGCAGTGCTGTGCGGTCATAGTAGTATTTCTGTTTCAGCTGTCTAGCTTTCAAGTTATTTGTCATGGGGGGAACAATGTGAGGTTTAGTCAAGTTTTCGGCAGTAGGAAGTTTGGACTTTAGAATTCTACTCTTTAACAATTGACTAGGAGAAAATCCATTTGTCCCGTATTACGAAACTCTAGAAGTGAAACATAAGGGTCTTGACCACTTTTATATGCTTTTTTCATCAGACGTTTGACTGATTTGACAGCATTTTCAACTTGACCATTTGATTGTGAGTAACCAGGACTGATTTTGATATGGTCAAATTCCCAGTCATGAGCAAATTTCCGGTAAACATGATTGTCATAACATGGACCATTATCACTAATGACAGTATTTGGGATTCCTTCTCGAGCAAATACAGATTTAGTGGCTGAAATTACTGCATTCGCGGTTTTGTTTGGGAGCTTGATTACTTCAGGGAATTTTGAGTAGTAGTCAATGATA
This sequence comes from Ptychodera flava, assembly GCF_041260155.1. Classification (NCBI taxonomy): domain Eukaryota; kingdom Metazoa; phylum Hemichordata; class Enteropneusta; family Ptychoderidae; genus Ptychodera; species Ptychodera flava. The sequence goes on along the minus strand of NC_091943.1, from coordinate 13,667,786 downwards.
ATCAAGTAATCATCTGATCCTAGCTCAAACAAATCAGTACCAACTTTAGACCATGGAGAACTTGGTATTTCATGGGGAATCATGGGTTCCTTTGCGCGTTTAGGACGAAACTCCATACAGACTGAGCACTTAGAGATCATGTCCTCAATTTCATTGTTAATGCACGGCCAAAATATGATGGAGCGAGCTCTTTGTTTTGTCTTAACGATTCCTTGATGGCTGGCATGTAATTTTTGCATGATTTCAGGACGCATACTTGAGGGAATTATGATTTGGTTGTTGCAAAACAATAATCCATGAGCATACGTTACTTCATGTCGATATGGGTGATAAGGCTTGGCTTCATCAGGAATTTGCATTCTGTTGTCTGGCCATCCTGATATGGTAAGGTTGATGACTTTCAACAGCGTTGGATCATATGCAGTTTCATCTCGTAATTTCTCTAACTTTTGGTCTGAGATGGGCATTTGATTGATGATACTTAGAACTTCGCGACCATCAGATTGCGCTGGAGTATCAGCGAGTGGGGCCCGACTAAGTGCATCCGGTATAGGCATATCTTTGCCCGGTTTGTAAACAACTTCTAGATCATATCTGAGAAGATTCATGCGCATGCGTTGTAAACGTGGACTGAGTTTATGCAGTGGCTTCCGAAAAATACCGACCAATGGTTTGTGATCGGTTTCTACAATTGTTTTGTCTCCGAATATGTAGTCATGGAAACGGTTACATGCAAAGAGAATTGCGCTCATCTCTTTCTCAATTGTAGCGTAGTTAACTTCTGCGTTATTGAGTCTGCGTGATGCGTAAGCAACAGGGTGAGAGTCTTGGCATATCATTGCTCCAAAGCCTTTGTTACTGGCATCCGAAGAAATGGTGACCGGCTTTTTAGCATTGTAGAATTTTAGGACGGGTGTGTTTGTAGCTACATCAATCAATTTATTGAAAGCGGCATCATGTCTGTCTTCCCAGCTCCATTCTACGCCTTTGGCAAGAAGCTCACGTAATGGTGCTGTAAGGGCTGAAAGATTTGGTACAAACTTTGCTAAGTAAACCATGATTCCAAGAAATGTTTGAAGCTCAGATTTATTTTGCGGTGGAGACATTTCTGTGAGGGCTCTTATTCTGTCTGGACTTGGTTTCAGTCCATCACTTGTCAGTAAGTGACCTGAAAATTCAACTTTGCCAACACCTATTTCACATTTGTTACCGTTGAGTTTTAATCCAGACTCCCGTACTTTGTTTAGGAATTGATTGAGGTATCTATCATGCTGGTCGTCACACGTAGCTTGTAGTAACATATCGTCTACAATTACTTCAAGACCTTCTAACTTCCCGAATTCATCAATCATGGCTCTTTGCCAGATTTCGCTCGCGGAACTAATACCAAAGGGCATTCTTTTGAACATATATCTACCCCAGGGGGTGTTAAATGTAGTTAACTTGGCACTTTTATCACTAAGTTTGAGTTGCCAATAACCTGACGTGGCATCGAATTTAGAAAATACTTTCGCGTCCGGCATTCGCGTTACAACATCTTCCAATGTGGCATTTGGGAAGTGCTCACGACGGATAGCTTTATTTAGTTCTTGAGGATCTAGACATACGCGAACTTGGCCATTCTTTTTCATGACCACTGTAATTTGACTAACCCATTCAGTCGGCTCGGTGACAGGTTCGATTACACATAGTGAAACCATTCGATCCAGTTCTGCTTTAACTTTGTCTCGTAGTTTATGAGGGATTTGTCGTGGTGGTAACTGGACTGGGGGAACCGCTGGGTCAATTTGTATGTCATATTCACAGTTGTTCAAACAACCAAGGCCATCAAATAAATCGCTGTTTTGTTCAAGTAATTCTTGAGCTCGTTTAGTACATTTTGGGTTTGATTTGTCTACACCATTTGATGAGAACACATGGTTTCTTTTACACCATCAGACGCACAACCAGGCTGAATAACATTGCTATTGCCATTCTGGACAGGATCAGAGGGTTGTACACTAAACACCCTTTTCAAGAGATTTAACTTTTCACAAGAATCTCTCCCCAGAATAGGTGTAACATTACCTTTCACAACCTGAAATGTGATAGGAACAGGCTTACTGTGTACAATTTGCCATTGAACTCTGATCTATTCACTTTCAGTGGTAACTCAATCTGACCAATGGGCTTAATCAAGTGATTACTGTACGACTTTAAAGTGATTTTAGAACGCTGTAGTTTGACATGTTTTGGTACAGTGACATTGAATATAGACACTGGAATAATATCAACTTGTGAACCACTATCTAATTTGAAGGATACATTGGTGTCTCCAATGCGACAACTTTGAGACCAGTCTTTTGTTTGTGAACAGTTTCAGTTTCAAGAGTTCTAACATTTAAAGTGTCAATCATAAATGGTACGTCATCATCACCGCTGTCTTCATGGGTAACTGCTTTCACCACGCGCTGGCTACGTGGGTTGTATTGTCTACGGTTGACTCGTGCCATCTGCTGCTGGGCAGTATTCTGTGTTGCGGGAGAAACACGTCGGTTGTTTCGCTGACTAGTACTTCTGCACTTACTTGCAAAATGGTTTGGTTTACCGCATTTCCGGCATGATTTGCCATATGCTGGGCATTTCCCAGAATCGTGATCATATGGACAGTTTGGACACTGCCTGTTATCAGGGTTTGATCTGCGCGTAGACTTCTGGTTTGACTTACCACGTGACTGTTTACCGCCAGACTTGTTGACGACGTCATGTACATCAACTTGACCTGTATTACCATTGATTGAAAGCGATCTCATCTGCTCTGCGGATATTTCGGCTGCTTTGCCGGTGTCTATGGCTTTTTGTAGTGTGAGGTCCTCGGTTCTGAGAAGTCTTTCTCTGACTTTCTCATCTCTGATGCCACATACGATGCGATCTCGGAGAAATTCATCCGCCAAAGCATGAGGGATATTGCAGTCTTTGAGCAGCATGCGGAGTGCCGTCAAATAGTCCGTGAAAGATTCGTTAACTTTCTGTTGTCTGGAGTTGAATAAATAACGGGTTACCGTAATGTTTTTCTTCGGCTCGCAATAACTAGCAAACTTTGCGATCACTCGTTCTATCTTCTGCTCATCACCAGCAGTGAACTCGAATGTGTCGAACACTTGCTGTGCTGCGGCACCAGCTACATGAAGGAAAGTGGCAACCTGTACTGCCTCGTCTTTTTTGTTCAGCTCTGCTGCCGTGGAAAATGTTTCCCAACTACGTCGAAACTCTTTCCAGTTCTGTGCGACGTTACCATCTAAACTTAGATGTGTAGGAGGTTTCAGCTGGATGTTGGATTGAGACATTTTCCTCAACTCCTGACACCATGTGATGTATTGACACGGGACACAACGTGGTCTGTCCAACGAGTGCCTCAAACTGAGGTCGCTCACTTTATTTCTAAGACTCAACGTAGAGGCGATATTACAGAAGTAATAGTGTACATAGTATTGGTATCACAGTAACATACATTACACTTGGCATATTGAGCTGACTTTGATGTAGGGTATCAGAGCTTCCGTTTGAATTTTCAAACCTGCGTAGGGAGCCTTAAGAAATTACAGGGGTGGGCCTGGGAAAACGGGGGAAGTCACTTTTTAGAAAACAGTTACAGGGGGAGGGTCACTTTTTATAAACCTATCTTGGGGAGGGTCACTTTTTACAGAAGCTGATTTTATGGCCTAAACTTTAATTGTCCGTGTGATATTTCCTGAAAAGGAAATCACCAACAAAATACATACACATTTATCTACAAGTTTCACAAGCACAGAAGATGCAGTGGTATCCTACATTAAACACCTTGAACAGTTAAAAGACAAGAGACAAAAACATATGCAACAGGTGGAAAAGTGTATATCAATTATCAAATGCATATAAATGCAAAGATATTGTCAGTTTTATATTGGAAAAAATTGTGCACAGTTCTCTCATAGACTACCATGTACAGTAAATCAACTTCCAGTGAAATTCCAAAATCAAATTTCTTGCAAAACCATGGACTTATAACCAATCTAGTTTAATCAAAAACATCGATATAAATAATCAAGCGCACACAAATGCACAGATTTACCTAGTTTTGTATTGCAAAAAAAAATTCATAGTTTCATCATAGACTGCCATGCATAATCAATCAACATTTCGGTGAAATTCCAAAATCAAATTTCTTACACAACCATAGACTTGTAACCACTCTAGTCTAATCAAGAACAATAATCTAAATAATCAAGCATACATATATGCACAGATTTATCTTATTTTGTACTGAAAAAAAATATTCATAGTTTCATCATAGACCACCATGCATAGTGAACCAACTTTTTAGATAAAATTCAGAAGTCAATTTCTTGTACACAAATGCACATTTTACTTCCGAATTCAAGCAAAGTACATTTAAATACATTATCAAACACATATAATATACAGATGTAGCATGTTTTGTGGGGGAAAATTGTCAATAATTTACCTGATAGACTCCATGTATTAGGATTTGATATGTTTTGGATGAAGCACTAAATCAGCCACATCTTGCCTTCTTGTAGTTGCACAAAATATGGTGACCCTCCCTCAAATGTATGAAATACCATATCTCTTCACAAATTCTTGAGTGATAAATTGCCACTGTCCCTCCAAAAACACCGGCCCTCCCCTCTGTAATTTGTCCCTAACATAACAATTGAACCAATTGTTATGTAAATTGGCTGATACTGTTTCAGTTATTCCTGGGAAGAATACCGCAGTGGTTTTGGGGAGGGTCAAGTTTTAGAATGTCGGACAGGGGGTCATATTTTAGACAGGAGGATAGGGGAGGGTCACATTTTACGGTACAGGTGTGCGCGAAATTCCCCCGGCCCACCCACTGTCATTACTGAAGGCTCCCTAAGGCTGTATGCAAATGGTTTTTTTATCAAGCGTAAAATGTATCAAAATGAGTACAACTACATGGTCCGTCCCTAAGTACCTATAAAATAGCTGTATGCGCAATATCGAAAACTAGTTCAAAAGTCAATGTGTTAAAGTGTTCGATAAATATCAGCAGTGACAGTGATTTTCTTTGATGAGTTTTACAATGTTTAATTCTATTCTGTTCTGTTCTCTGTCGACGGTATTCATTTCTTACGAATTATTTAGCCGACCACTTCCGGCGATGTCTTAATTTGCTGCCTCAACTCTATCATCGCTGCTTTGAAGTCAAATTCGGAAAGTTTTGGGCCTTCCATGGTTATCACCATCAAATCATTTATGAGATCTTCACTAAGCTAACTATGTTTGGATGTTTTAATCCTGTTTTGGGTACTGAAACCACGTTCACATCGGACAGATGAGACTGGAATCACGGCTGCAATTATGGCAAACTTTGCAATGTTCGGAAAGAGGTCACGATACTCGTTGTAAAGAAGCGTGCAGACTGCCATAAATCTATTATTTCTAAGGTCGCGCAGTGTCGTGAAAGTTTGAGATTTTTGAGTGTTTTTGTTATGGTTTCATAAGCTGCATATTTTGCATGCTATAGCTTGATGGTTAAATAGGATTCTTAACTTGTTTGATATCACTGTGCGAACGTCATAGAAAACCAGGATTTGTTTCCACGCATGACCTTGGAAAATTAGCCAATGACGTTCATGTTTGTTCTAACTTTGAAACAAATTTATGTATTGCCTTTCCCGCCGTTTTGGGAAATGAAAGCGAGATTTTCCACGTTTTCGCTGTTCGTTTTTCCGTGTAACGGGAGGAGTTCAGGATTCTCTCTTCAGAGTTTTCAATAAATAGTTACGTGTTTATTGTTAGCTATTTGTGAGTTCGGCTTTCTTCTGACGTCCGATATGAAAGAACCTCCCCCACACGTAACACCAGCTTAATTGGTTGATATTTGACCCAGATCAGGGTTTACTAGTACCCATCGGGCGCAGCGGAAAAAAGAATCTGTTTTTAAATAACCACGAACGTCATTGAACGTGTTGCATTTTTATTGGTACAGCCTTGAAGGAAACAATTGACGCGACGTAATTGACGGAATGTAGGACAAAATATTGCAAAATCATGAACATTTTTTATCAGCAAACATTTTATTTTTAGTCCCTGATAAACTATGTATGAAGGGAAACCACTGTGTTCATGTTTTTGTTAGGGACGGACCATTAGATCTTGGAAGGGGGGTGGTCAATAACAGAAAAAAACATTTTCAGAGCAGAAAGTTAGGAAAAAAAAAATTTCTAACTTGTTTCCAAATAAAAAAAAAATAAATAAGAAGACAAAGGCGTAAAAAAAAAATCTGCCAAAGTCTTTAAAATTTTGAATTTTTTTTAGATTTTACCGACAGTAAGCAACTTTCTGTATTTTTTACTACATCCTCCAGGCACATTTTTAATTGTAATTTATACATTTAGAGTGACTGTATCCCTTATACTGGAAGTTGTGATTATCTTATCTTTTCAGGACTTTGTATTCTGATCACTTGAAAATTATGAAATTATAGAGCCTGTTTTCTACTTGTTTCCTGCGTACAAACCAAGCAGGTACACTAGGTAAAACATTGAAACTATGGTATGGTTGTCAAGACAGAAAGTTGTATTTGCCTTTTAAGATCAAGGTAAACAGATGCAGGCCACATCAGTTTCATTTTTTTCACAGCATTTTATTGCAATGATGAATGCAAGAATGGGTGAACAAGTAGAAACACGTCAATAATTATAAAACAACATATCAAGTCATTATGTATTATTTTGCTTTTAAAAAGGCATTTTCAATTCTTCTTTCTCAAAAAACAGCCTCAAAAAACAACAGCAACACATGTTTTAACATTCAACAATACACTACGTAGAATGCCATCTATCCAACAAATCCCAACACAAAAACACACAGAAGGGTTGAACTTTGAAAGTTTCTCGATAGCAAATACTGAATAAATCTGCATGAATAATCGTTTTTGTGTAGCAAATTTCAAAGAAATTGGACAAGCCCTTTCAGAGAATACAAATTTTTTTACCATGAATGGCATAAATTGCCCTAAAAAGACAAATATTGAAATTTCAACACATCTATACACATCCAATCAATTTGGACATGCTGCTACAGCGAAATACATGTTTTGATCAAAAAAGTGCATCAATTGCTCTAAAAACACAAATATACAAATTTAACTATATTATTTAGCTTATTTTAGCTTCTCAGCTTGTCAAAATCAATTGTAAATCATGAGATATGCATGATGTTGGTGGGGTGAATGTAGGCATTTCACCACGCAGTAGAAAGGGAAGCCAGGAAACCAAAATAGTCAATTTTCAAAACTATAGGAAGCTACTGAGGAGCAAGAAGACCATGTTTCAGAGGAAGATGTGTAATCCGAAAAAATGCTCCCAAAGTGCCACCAAATAACACCATTTTTATCTCTATTTTTCAAAAGCTCCAACAGCAGGAGGGGGACACCCCCTCCTGACCTCCCCCCGCAAAAATACTCCCCAAGTGCCACCAAATAACACCATTTTAATCTCTATTTTTCAAAAGCTCCAACAGCAGGAGGGGGGACACCCCCTCCTGACCTCCCCCCGCAAAAATACTCCCCAAGTGCCACCAAATAACACCATTTTAATCTCTATTTTTCAAAAGCTCCAACGGCAGGAGGGGGAAACCCCTCCTGACCTCCCCCCGCAAAAATACTCCCCAAGTGCCACCAAATAACACCATTTTAATCTCTATTTTTCAAAAGCTCCAACCGTTTCCCCCTCCTGACCACCCCCCGCAAAAATACTCCCCAAGTGCCACCAAATAACGCCATTTTAATCTCTATTTTTAAAAAGCTCCAACGGCAGGAGGGGGACACCCCCTCCTGACCACCCCCCCCCGCAAAAATACTCCCCAAGTGCCACCAAATAACACCATTTTAATCTCTATTTTTCAAAAGCTCCAACAGCAGCAGGGGGACACCCCTCTCCTGACCTTCCCCCCCCCCCCGTGACCGCTTCGTGGCCGCTTGTGGTGCTTGGCACCACATCTTTGCCCTCTTTATCTTCAGACAGCGACGAACTAAAAAAAAATTATAAATCTGAAAATTTACTCTGAAAAAAAAAATTTGCACAGCTAATCTCAATTGGAAAAAAAAATTTCAGAAATTTACAATAGTAAAAAAAATTTTCACAATTTCATTGTGACCACCCCCCCCTCCCAAGGTCTAATGGTCCATCCCTTACGGAGACTGTTTATTTCAATGTGTATCGGATTACGCAGACGTCAAATTATTTTTCGCACATCAGAGTAATTATGCGTGAAATACGCAGGAATTTGCGTTAACGGAAGCTCTGGGGCATGTATGACCTCCAGATCCAGCAAGCATGCCAATGAAAGTTTCAAACTTACCGTGCAAGGCTTTTGTATATTTACGTATGGTTTTAAGAAAACCCTAGTTAACAGATTTAGCGTGTGTATTGATGTACTTCAATACTTGTACAAACATAAATGTGAAGTTTTAAAGATATACAGTCACCTGTAATCTAAATAAGCCAATATATGGTCAAAGGGGCGTTCCTTGGTATTCAAAATACCCTTATGAGGGCGTAATGTTTAAAAAGTGGCCATCCGCTTAAAATTTGTGATTGGTTAGAATTTCTGTTTCCTTGGTAACTGTGGCAAAATTGGAACAGGTGACAGTTTACCTTTACAAGATAAATGTGTCTATGGAGCTTTCTGTCTACATTGGTCTAATTATCTATCTACACTGGTTTAAAGCCCCAAGAGCTGGAACTTTCGACATTATTTTCATGATTTTCCTTTCAAACCAAGATTTGTCCCTGTAGATGAACTTACTGTTTGGCATGCATAAGCGTATCATCGACCTCCGTTCGTGACGAAAGTTTGAGAAATACTTTTAAACATTCTGTTTTGAGGTACATATAACCTTCACTGAAATTCTCTTCTGAAGAAATGTTTCCTTACCTGTAGCGTTTTATCGGCCCATCTATTGCCACTGTTTTTAGCACTACCTCCGCCGTGCAACATCTGACATGCAAGTCCACTGAGCCTCTGATCAACTGGGACGTTGATTGTGTGTTCATCGAGGCAAAGTACAAATATGGACCTCTCTATTGCTTCTAGAATTTTCTTGTTTGCCTTGTCTGAAATCAGAAATATGAACTGTCAGTCCTTCGACATTGAGGAGATTGAAGTAAAAGTGCCGCAGTTCTATTTGTCTGAAGTCTCTCCATGATATTGCAAACACCATTGGTTTGGCAATACACAGGTATGTGTATGTATGTATGTGGTGTCAGGACAGTCACCCCCTGGATATTTGACACACATACATTGCCTACTAGCCACTCAGGGCAAGGGCCAGGTACAGATTCAGGGTGAGTGTCAGGCGGATTCACTTCCACGGGGTAACCAACCTAGAAGCATTGTACTTGGGCTTACTCTCCTAAAAACACTACCGGTACTCTCTGTAAATTTTTGAAAATAACAAATACTGCAAAGCAGGCAAGGGGTAAAAATTGACCAAAATCTACAATTTATATCAGAAATGTCATTTATCTGCTTTCTTAAAAGGAGGGATACCTAATTTTCTGAGTTTCCTGTAGACTTTGCCCCAGGTATTCCTGTGTTCAGTGGTGAGAATACCGACTGGTCTTGCCCTCTTGGGTGACATATTGATAATCTTCTCCAACTGTGCAAACAGTTCATCAATGCCAAGAGGTTTACCACTTGGGTAGTACACATCTAAGGTAAAAAACTAAATCAAGAAAAAAACATAAGAAAATGTCAGATATTAATAACAACTATTGGTGAATTAAGCTGACGAACATGACAGTATTCTGACAAAGGCATAGAAAAATGTACATATACCTTCACACATGCAATGATTAGCATGTGACTTTCAAACACCCACCAATGACAGACCACAGTTACTTGAAACTGGTCATGTGACAGTCACATGGGTAACAGTTATACTCACATGGTTATTATGTATGACTATGATGTGCTTCGGTGCATTTGCCTTGTTGCCTGGATACACCACAACAGAGTCTCGCTTAAGGCCAGGGATCCGACATGAAGATAAGATTTTGTAGTATTGGTCCATGCATAATGGCTGTCCACCCATCATGTCAATTGGAACATTTTCACTAGCGAGAGATAAACAGAAAAAGTAAAGGCAGGCTTATATGGTTTATTCATGCAAAAAGTAATGAAGGGCAAATTTTCATATTTTATGTATTTGTCTTGTGAGTGAATTGCACAAAGAACATTGAAAAACTCACCATACAGTGTCCCATTAGCATGAAATAATCCCTTAAACCTTTGAGTGCCAAAGTAAATTTTTGTCGCCTTTACAGAATATACCTTAGTCAATTTTTTTCACATTTTTGTCAAAATTTTGATAAATAACTATAGCCGAGGAAATGTGATTTCCATTTGGTCCAAAATTGTCAAAAAAAATCCAGAAAAATTCATAAAATTTGGTAAAATGTTGCAGCACTCAAAGGGCAAGTTGCCAAATAGCCTTCAGAAAACAATTAATGTTGGTCATGTTGCTTTGACTAGCACATGAATATTGAAAACATCCATATGACCGTCACATGACTGTTGACTCTCTCACCTGTCTACCATCACTTTGTAATCCAGGACACCAGCAATCAATTTGGAAGCAAACCTGAATAACGGAGGAGAAAGTACAAAATCTCAAAGTCAAGTTTTTGTGATATCACATCTTTCGTCACTTTTCTCTAAACAGTAGTATGGTTTTGCAATGCTAATCATGTCTGGTGCCATGGTGATCAGTAAAAAAGAGTTGACTCTACAAAACTTTTCTGCAACAACAGTTACAACTGGTTAAGTATAAGTTAAAGGAACTCAGTTATTGTATATTTAAGCAATAACGCACACCCAGCAACGATATACTTATATATAATCCCATGGGATTATATATTTATCACATGAACAGTCTTCTTATTTTTCTTTGATGTGGATGGATCAAAATTATTTTAACAAATTGCATGGTTTTTATCGCGATTTTGTGTTTTTCCTTACGCGGATTACTTTCATTTATTGAGTAAAGCGGCCCGTCACCCAGGAGATGTGCGAATGTTTACAGGCATACTTTCATTCATAAATCCGATTAAGCTGAACTTTTGATACATGAAATGGTATCTCCACCAATCAGACATACGGATTCGGTCACGTGCGCATGTCAATCATTGTCTCGCGCTGGACCGATGCCAAGGCAAGTCTACCATCGGCGGACATGACTTTCACCGCGCTAGCGACGGATAACCATAGTATTTTGAGTTATTTAGAATATTTACAATTATATTTATGAAACTAATGCAACGACACGATCGAAACAGTAGTTATCATTCTTAGAGATGCTGTGGATTTTAAAATATCACAAGTTTACGACCTTGGCGAACCCGAAAGTTTCAGATCGATGACACCCAGAGTGTACGCTTGTAAGTTGTAGTGGGCACTGCAGTGCCGTCACCGGTCTTCGCCGGTGGCCATCTCGGTCGTCAATTTTTCGTCTTACGGACTTTGATGTTTGCTGTGACACATATATCGCCCGTAGGTACATCCCAATTTTGTTACTTGACGGGAAGTCTGTTCTGTTGTGAGTGTTGACCGAGTCAACTTTCGAAATACATCGGATTCTACGGCGCTGCACTGTTTGATTCCGATCGAGAAACGACGGAATAATTTGTGTGATGAAGGAAATTTATCGTTGTTCGTAAAATGACTTTATGCTTGTGCCTTCTATGTCGCTTTCCCGAAGATTATACGGTACTCATTTATTAAGTTGAACTTTCGTTGAGGTGTATATTTCGGGTTTATCGCCAACCTCGATCGCCAGGTACGACGTCGCTTGGCGATCGTCATGTACGACGACGTGCACTTTGAGCCTTACGACTGGAGCCGTGACGTTACTGAGCCATTATAACGATCGACGTAATCCTCATTCGATTCTTGGGAATAGCTAAAGCTTTAGCGACTCGAAATGTCGTTGGACATGCCTTCTATGTTTCCATATCTTGATTTATCGGGTCATCTCTTTGTCAAAATGCCATGAGAGCAAGGCATCGATCACGACAAATCGGTCTGTGTGGCAACGTGCATGTACGAACGGTACCATTGCAGGAAAAAGTTCCGGTTGATGACGTACAACAGCGGTATTACCGCTGTTGTGGATTTCTTATCTGTGCTGGTGTACGTCACACAGGTGGAGATACGGGCCAGTTCATGTGATAACACTCGATTATCATAACAGTATATTGAACTTCTGGCGTGGAATGTCAAAACCGGATATTTTGTTCAAGTTAGCTTGCGCGTATGCAAGCCGTGCTATATCGCCAAAATACCACGGTTCTTTTTCGTCTCGACCAATCAGTTCGCTGTATTTGGGACATAAATATGCAGGTATGATATAATTACATATATTCCATATACAGAATGTCAGCAATGCTATACAGTGTTGGCAATGCACTTTTTTAAGCATGGATACTATAGTGAACTTCGGCTGCTATAAATACACGCCAGCAATGTCTTTTAACTGAAGCAAAGGGTCTCAACTGTACACGAGGAAGAATTAATGAGCAGAGGAGAGCAAGCCTTGTGGAATTGGCCAACGACCATCTAATTTTTCACCAAGACCTGTGAAATCATCATTCAGGTGGTCTTGTGTAACATGACAATGCGAATGAGATACCCGTGTATGATGAAAGCCAGTTTGGGTTTCTAACTGGCAGATACATGTACATTCTAGTGAAATGATAAAACAGTGTGAAGCGCCTGAAATATTAGCAAGGAAGATGATAAACTGTACTTCCTGCAAGTCCAGTCCCCACAAACCCTGTAATAGGAGATATTGAAAAAGAGCTGACCTGCTTCAAATTGGGAATACTTAAGAATATCTTGTTTGCTAGTTTAGATTGCTCTCACATTTTGCCAATCACGCCAGCATATCATGTACAGAGCGACTGACCTGAGTTGTTCCTTTTGGTCGGCAAAGTCTTGCAGAGGGAATGTCACGCCAGGACTTGAATTAACCACCACTGGCGACCTGAAGTCTAGATATGCCGCATGTAGCCACCATTCTGACAACTGAGAATGGATAAAAGTATTATTTAAAAATAATACAAGGCATGCATCACCAAACTTTGAACATTTCTGACTATACGAAAGCCCTTGCCAAACATAAAAATCATAAATCGGTGGTTTTGAGGACAAATTAAAAATACTAGTTTTTACAAAAAAGCTAAAAACAGTGACGTTACATTGATTCAATCAAAAAAAGAAAAAAGATCGTTTGAGATATGTGCCCGAGTGACCATCAGACCAATTTCAGAAAAAGTTACTGCAGCGTTTCTGAGACACCTCCGTCCACCGCATACAGCACACATAATGTACGCTATGTACGCCACACCATCACATTAGTACTTTGGACCCCGCAGGTCCAAAGGACTAAAAAGGGAAGCACTGTAACTTATGACAATATTCATATTATTTTTGTTCCGTATGACATATGAGTGTCTACATTTTTCTCCCTTAACCCTTTGAGTACCACAGTCAGTTTTTGTTGCCAACATGAAATATAACCCAGACCAATTTTTTCAGATCTAAACATTTTTTTAAATTTTTCCCAAACATTTTGATCCAAAACTGTAGTCAATGAAAAATATTATCCATTTGGTCAAAAATTATCAATTACAAAATAAATCATAGCGATTTGTAAAATGTTGCACTGAAATTTTGATATGGAAAAATTACAGCACTTGCCAACTCAAAACACTGTGTACAGAAAGCAATTATTTTGTTTACAAATAAACTAAAATCCAGACTAAAATACAGATGTCAACAAATGCATTTGACATATAGGTTGTATTGACAAGTGAACACAAGACATTTCAATATGATTTGGGAAGTAGGACATACTTTATTTTAGAGACAGAACAAAAACACAGCAAACTACGTCATTAAAAGTTTTAGACAGTGAAACTTCAATAACTCAGATTTGGACAGCTCTTTTAAACTTTAATCATGGGTTTTCAAATTCAAGATCTTCCTTTACAAATGATTATCCTGTCACAGAACTTCCATGCTTTCTCCGAGGGGGGTGTGCAGTTACAGTAATGACATCAGCTGTCGATGTCAGTGCATCAGTTTTCTCTCAAAATCTGCCACCACAGGGAACACAAATTGAGGGGCTGTTACAACCGATAATGTAGTAACTAACCGATAACGTATCAAATCCGATAACGTAGTAAAATTTTACCGATAACGTAGTAAATCTACCGATAACGTAGTAACGAACCGATATCGTAGTAATTTGTTCTAACCGATAACGTTGTAAAAATTTACCGATAATGTAGTAATTATTCCTAGCCGATAACATATCAAATCAACTGATAATGTATTGGATCAAGTGATTCATGGGAATAGATTCACAGGGATGGATCTATCCTCGATCGGTCGATTAATCCATTGATCAATCGACAGATCGACCGATTGATCGATCGATGCACAGATCTATCAATCGATCGATATTTTCTATCGAATGAATGATTGAATAAATTGATCGATTGCTCGACTTATAGAACGATTGATATATCTAATATTTCGATGGATAGATAGATCGATCGAGATGGAGATAGTGTATAAAATCAACCCATAATGTGGCCAAGTGAACAATAATGTATCAAATCAACCGATGACGTATGAAATCAACCAATTATGTATATCAAATCAACCAATAACCTCGCTAAGTCAAGGAGTAAAGATTCAAATCAACTGATAATGTATCAAGTCAAACAAATGAATTATCAATCGACCGATAAAGTATTAATAAATGGAAACTGACTATAAATGAGTGTTGTATCTTTCGTTTTTCTATAAATCAGTCAGTTACACCTTCATAGTTACACGTACTTGGAGTATACAGTTTCGAGATATTACTCAGACATCACGAATCTAATTTCATCAATTTGGTAATGCGATGTAATTAATAAATATTCCTGCAGGATGAATTAAAGATACAACACACATGTAAGTGTCTTTATCGGCACACTTTCTAAGTTTGGAGGACTTGGAAAAACGTTTTCAACATGACCGATTATAAAATTTTGTTACTTACAACGTCAGTATATCAAAATGACAATAAGTCTTTACAATGTAACTCTCATTCTGGGACTGAATTACAGGTAAATCTGGACTCATTGTTCAATTGAATTCCTTATAATTGCAAGTTACTCCTGTAAGCAAGCCAAGTCAACAGATTTTGTAGACAACATATTGCTTTTTCTTTCCTTTTTATCCTTTCTGTCGTGATTCACGTCAAGTCACATCTTATTTGAAGTAGGATTACGAAGACATCGCAAAATTATTGAGTAGTCGTACATAGTATAGTGCTGATAGAAAAAAAACATAGGCCAAGAAAAATAACAAGTTTGTTTCTCATCCTCGCACGCGTCAGTTCAGCCTCGCCGCGTCAAACATTTTTTCTGCTCATGAGGAAATAAAATTTAAAAAAAAATACAGAAAGGCGCAACGATAGTGCATAACAGTGCAAACATAATAACTGACACTAACATTCCATTTAGAACTGTACACATATGTCCTGTAGGCTGACAAAACTGTGCATTGCTGCACTAAAAGTCAAACCACAGAACTGTTGCTATACAAAAATACTAAAGCAACACAGCTGTGCATTTATCTCTGTTTGCATTCCTATGTTGTTTTCATGTTTCTCGTTGGTTGAAAAATGAAAAAATTGAGAAGGAAAAAACCCACATCACCACATCATTTTTCCAATATGTCTAGGATGAGAAACAAACTTTTTATTTTCCTTTGCCTTACCAGAGTTCACCCATAAATTTATATTAGGTTCCTGAATATTAATCATTGATATACTTATCTTTTTCAAATACACCTGATGGAGATTTCAATAACATGCATGAAAATCGTCAATTGTACGAATGAATCATTACATGTAATATTCTTTGGTTACCCACTAATACGCAGTTACTTCTATCGGTGATGTATCCAATATGTGTACGAAATTTGCTATAATGTTGGCTGTCGGTGATTGTGGCATTGCAGTTGGTCTGCTGGAGCCAAAAAACAGTCCCGAAGGAAAAAAGTATTTCGTTTTGTAGCTGGTCCGATTACTTTGTAAAAAATGTTTTTTCATGATCATCGCGAATGTTTGTGATCACATCGAGACTTGCCTGTATAACTTTTGTTGCAGCACGAACGACTAACTTGATCTAAATGTTGCTACACTTCTGGAATGGGTTTGGAAAGTTGTTTCTAATCTTGCTATTATAACTATACTTTCTGTCTGAATTGTAGCCGATAGAGATACATAATAGTTTTCTTTCTGGGTAGGGTTCTATGTGTAAACCAACAGCCACTCATTGCCCTGCCTTTCTTTTATCATTACTCATACTATCTCTTTGAATTTTACATAAATAGAACTAACCGGTATAGCTACTATAGAACTATACAACAACATTTAGATCAACTTAATTGTTCTTAATACCATGAAAACATTCGAAACACGATTATTTTGCTGCAGAAATTAGTAACAATTTACGCTAAACAAAAAAATAAATAGAAGAAAAGAAAAATGAGTTCGCGACAATATGACAACAAATTGATCTATAGATCTATCTATGTATTGACCAATTTATCGAATCGATCGATCGATCGATTAATTGATCTATCTTTATATCGAATTGATAGATCCTTCGTTCTAGCCATCGATCTGCCCATTAATTTATCTATCGATCGATTGTTCGATCGACCGACCATCTATCAAACATTGATAGATAGATCGATCGATCTTTTGATTAAAGTGATCAATTTATCTATTGATACATCGATGGACCTATTATCTATCTATCTATCTATCTATCTATCTATCTATCTATCTATTATCTATCTATCTATCTATCTCTGTATATATATTTATCTATATATATTTGTATATATATATATATATATATATATATATATATATATATATATATTATATCTATTCCAGTAGTCACTATCTATCTATCTATCCTATATCTATCTATCTATAAATCGATCGATCTATTGCTCCCCATGAATCGCTTAATCAGATATTATCAGTTTATTGATACGTTATTGGTTGTTTTGATGATACGTTATTGGTTGTTTTGATGCGGTATTGGTTGACTTTTCTACGTTATCAGTTGATTTAATCCGTTATTGTTTCATTGATACGTTATCGGTAATTTGTTTATACGTTATCGGTTAGAAAAAGTTACTACGTTATCGGTTACTATACCTTATCGGTTGTAACAGGTGCCTTGTCACACAATAAGCATGTACATGAATATCAAGAATTATATTAAAATGCCCTGCCCGTCGCATTTTGATCGGTCGAGCTGAACCACGTGACTGCCCAAAAATACACAGTAATGGTTTGTTTTCATGCCCATGAATATGAATAATATCGTAAATATATTAACTTTACAACTTAAACGAAAATTGTGATTTGTACAAAGATCATAATCAAGCACAAAATAAAATGGAGCATTTTTGGGCCAAGTTTAGACGCTTTTTCTGATTTTTGCAGCGCGTGCGCTACTTACTGACAGGTTCTGGGGCCCCGTTGTCGGGAAATTTTTGTAAATTTTAACGGTTTTTCGGAGTTTGTTGATAATATAATTGACATAACAGACTCCGCGCTGATCACTAACGTTTATTTATGGGCACGGGCGAAAAGAAAGCCAAATTAACGGGCTCGGCAAGCCTCACCCGTTATTTCTATAACAAAGGCTAATCATTGGTACAGCAATTTATTCTCATTCATGCAAGATTTCTTCGTTAATTCTCATGAAATATAAGGTTCCTTGACTTTTTGAAACACAGCCAATATTTGTACTCCATAACCTATGTGTTAATCATGAGAGATAACATTAGTGATTTCATTTTTTCAAGGCCACTGTGATAAAATGTCCCGTTCTTTATGATAATAAAATTACGAAATCAAGAAGTGCATGTTTCTTCAGCAAATATTTATATCTCATGCTAAAAGTCTGTGTTTCAGTACCTAGACTGGTAACTTGATAAGATTTACGGCGGAAATCAATTAGTCTTCCTCCTATGGCAATTTGAAATGAAGTACAAAAATACTTTTGCCACATCATATTCCCTGATTCAACTGTTTCTCTCAGACAATAAAATTTCAATCCATTGCGTCATTAAGGGTAGATCGCACCTTGGGGACAGATATTCAGACTCTCAAACTTTTACAATTCTCTTCTGATAAAGCTCTTCATGTAAGAAAACATTCACTGGTTTAGTTTTCTGAAAATCAAAAAAATTGTTTTTCTCCATAGAGTTAACACAGGGATGGCAGCTATTTAAATTTTAGATATCGGTAAATCTTAGGTTATTTGTTTCTCTGGCACCAAAATTTGCATGATGACGCCGATTTTTATTCTTGACTTACTAAGAGAATGGCTGAAAGTTTCATTAAGGAAGTTTAAGCGAAAGTTTAAGTTTTTCACTTTTGAGGTGCATACTACTTTCAGCTATCAGTTCCTAATTTAGGCAAAAAAGATTGGCAAGCAATTTCACGGAGAACAGATGTCAATTCACTTACCCAGTTTTCCGTTTTCTGAGCTCTCTGCCATAGTTTCATTTGAAGGCTTTCCCCTAGTCCGCCTGGTTTACCAAACTCATCCACAATCTGGCAAGTTGACAACACAAAATACATGTGACAATTTGCAACTTTTCGGGTATCCATGTTTTTAGTGGCTAACATTGCAAATAGAAGATTTAACCCCTTTAATCGCTGCATATTGGTAGAATCCCCTGTTTTCTTCGGAAAAGTTGGACCTCTTTACGGGAACATGGGTGTGGAAGGGTAAAACACCTCTGCTTTTACCTTAAGAAATGCTGCATCTTTTATTTGGATCAAACTTCACTATGACAAAAGGGAAATGTACGAATTGTCACATATGTGACTTCATCCAGGAAACCGCTCTTGAGATGTTTTAACTGCTGCCACAGAAAGTGAAAAATAGGCCACAAAGTATATCATGACTGATTTTTGAGTTATAGAAACTGCATAGTATTAAACTTAAGCAAAGGTTGAAAATGTCCGTCCTCACCTGTTTTGTATTTGTGTATTCATCCTCTGAAAGCAGTGGTTGCACTGCAAGAAGGTACTTGTATAAGGTTTGCTGTAATGGCGGCACTGGTAACTTAGGCAGCGTACTTTGATGAGACGGGTACGACTTCATTATCATCGGGGCCTTGGTAGGGGCCTGCGCTGGCTTCGTCATCTTGGTGGCTGTTACAGCCCCTTGCTTGAACTGAGGAGAGCACAATAAAACGAGGAACAGTAAGACATCAGATGACAAGAACTGCCCATCCCATCACTTGCAATGTTGTAAACAACAATCCTTGTACAATGAATTGTCATTTCCATGACTGCTATTTTTTCGACTGATTTCAAGAGCAGTGCATGTTCTTCAATTCTTTCTGCAATTTTTATTTCTAAAGCAATACCACTTTGCCATAGCAAATTAAAACAGTTGTACCAAGATTTGCTGATTCTAGGGTTCAAACCTAGTGATAATGTTCATCTTTGTTTCACTTAAGGTTATTTGCGTTGAACCATTGGCAATATAGGAACTAGACATACTCTCTAAACTTTCTTGAGGAGTTGCCAACACTGTCAGGTGTAACTGTCATCTAGGCGGTAACCAGTCGACAACAAATAAATCAACACCGCGAAAATTGAAAAATTTTCTGGATCATGGAAGGATGTCAACACAAAAGACCACACATCCACACACATGCTGCTAACTGTCCCGAACACATTATTTGCAAGCGTTGTTTGTGCTGATCTGGTGGTGTTGTTTGATTATGTCTGACCTTCAAGGCGAAGGAGGTCAGACTTTTGCAGAGTTGATTTCTTTGTGATTGGCTGATATCACGACTGGATGATAGTTACACCTGACAGTATTGCCAACTCTTAAATGTAGTAAGTATTGTCTTATTAGTTAAATCTACAAAGGGCTGTATTAATGACACTACACAGGGAATGTTGGTTAACCCATTCCATTCCATTGTTTACCTAACTGTTCTTATTGGTGTTATGTGGTTGTGTGTTTCACCAGGGCGATAGAGACTATTGCCGCTATTCCGAGGCTATTTGGCCGAATCGTGCCTTCACTTTGACTCTTAAAACAATCAATACATTGGGCATAAACAAAAGAACATGAATATCAAACGTGCAATCTTTCTGGATATGAACTTTCGGCTAGCCGCACAAAGGCGCTGCTCATGACCCTGGAAAACTTCGCTACTACTCACGAGCGTGTTACTCCCAGACTCGTCTCTGGTTTGGGAGACTATGCTACGCTACGCCGACCAAACCGAAGTGTTGCGGACCGGACGATGGACCCTGGAAGACCAAAGCAGCTTCATGTTCGTTTGTGGTTCGATACACTATATGCATTAAAAATGACAGCGGCGTGTCGAACCACAGCCGACTGTGTAAGCAGCTCACAACATGCCAAAAACAATGTCTGGCGCACTTGCAAACTTACAATTTGAAAGTTCCGAGCGACGACGCTTAACATGGCTGCTTCTTGTATTAAATCGTCTTCGACCGGGACAGTTCTTAAGGAAAGCGAGTCTTCAAAAGATCGATAACCCTTCTACCGATACCTGTACGTGTCGACTGTGATGCGCGCCTGTGATTTCACCTCGTACTGACGTATAGATGGAACGCCGTTGCTGCCATGACATCAATATATCATTTAGTAATGCCTTTCTATGATAAGGTCGTGTTAAGATATGATTAGCCTTTATATTATGAAGTGGTGTTAATATATCATAAGGTACCGTTAATGTATAATTAGGTGACATCAATATATCATTTAGTAATGCCTTTATGTGATTAGGTCGTGTCAATATGTGATTAGCTGACACCTTTATATTATGAGGTAGTGTCATATATATTTTTAGGTGACATCAATATATGATTTAGTAGTGCCATATGATAAGGTCGTATCAATATATGAATTGGTGACGCCTTTATATTATGAGGTTGTGTCAATATATGATAAGGTACCGTTAATATATAATTAGGTGACATCAATATATGAATAGACAATGCCTTCATTACGAGTCAATAACAGTATATGATTAAGTAATGCGTATATATTGGTAGATCACAGCAATATATAATTTGAAAGGCCATTATATCATGGGGTAATGTCAATATATTATTTAGTAGCGTCAATATATTATGTGATGAGAACACCGCCAAAATTATCTTTAAATCTTTCTTCAAACTAATTTAGTCATTATTATTCCATTATTTGATGATTTGGTCATAATTATTTCAGCATTTAGCGATTATTATGCCATAATTTGATCATTATTTGGATATTATTATGACATGATTATGACATGATTATGAACTTACTTCGTAATTCGTTTATTTTGTCATTATTCAGCATTGATGTCTTGATTGGGAACTTATCTCATCATTATTATACCATGATCTGGTGATTTGGTCCTTTTTGTGTCATTATTTGGCCATTGTTATGCGATTATTTTTTCATGATTACAACATTATCCTACTCTTTTCTTGACATTATAACACACTGATTTGGTTAGTCGGTTGTTCTGAAATTATTCAGCATTGATGTCTTGATTGGGGACTTATCTCATCATTATTATACCATGATCTGGTGATTTGGTCCTTTTTGTGATTATTCTGCCATTCTTATGCGATTATTTTGCCATGATTACGACAATATCTTGGTATCATTTGATCTACTATTCATTTTCTGAACTCATTATTTGACCTGCTTCATGATTTGAACCCTACCCAGAATTCATTGCACACCGCGCTTCACAATGGCGGCGGACACGGTCGGTCCCCTAGCATTGAGAGAGAAAAGCGGGGTTTGCGTAAGTTTAAAAGCGCGGCTTAGCACATCGCGTATCACGACAAGTTGGCCGTGCTCAAATAATTGCTATTTAGGATTAAAAATACCTTGTTTTCGGCGGAGAAAGTACGCGCTCCCAATCTGGGGAGACCCAGTACTCACAGGCGTACTGTGGATGTGGGCTGGACATTAGACGTCAGAGCTTATGCTACAAGTTTATGCTACGTTCCGAACGTTCCTAGTTACTGATAGGACTCCATCTGTAAAGCAGTGATCGTCACCCACGATATTGTCTCGTACTTTTTGTTTTCCCTTTAGATTGCGATGTTATTTTTAGCAGAGTGCGATGTTAATGGCGAAAACTATTGTTATGCACCCGCTATTTCTTCAAGTTGCAAGTTTGACATATTTTTTGGCTGTGTTAATCACGCAAATGAAAAACATTCTGTACACTGGGTGTTCTGTTTGAAGCATTGCCATACACAGAGTTGTACGAGTTTTGTACATGTTGTGTCGTATCTTGTTCAGTACAAGATTGGGTAATTATTAAAACAAATAAATTTAATGGAAGGACTATTTCTGAAAGTAAAATGTCGGGAGTATGCGAGGACTTGAAATACGCTCAATCTTTTCACCATAGGCATATAGGAAGAAATGCAATATCACCTGTAACCGTTACTTCAAAGATGCATCCGTCATGAAAAATTCTTGGAAATGTACGAATATTTCATATGCATTTGGGAAGTTTTACATTGAAATATTAGGCTCTATAACGGGAATTTAAATTCCCCCCTGCTCATTGTTGACATTTGTGCAAATTAAACCACCCGATTCATTCCTTATAAATAGTTTGTCAAATATTGATGGTTCCTATTTGTTAAATTTGTTTAATTTTATACATAAATAAGCTTATCGACTGGACATTGAACTTCAAATATCGCAATATTTCGGCTATCAACATAGACGAGTATACTCAAATAAAAATGGAAGATAACCAGCCCAACTCAAATCATATCGAAAAAGCGCAATAATTTCTACATTTGGAGAAACCAGTCATGAGAAAAGGATTTTTTCAAAACGTTCAGAAATATACCAAAAAATTAAAAGTAAGTTCTGATAATCAGGTAAAGTGGAAATCGGAAATAAGTTTCGCCCTGTTTACATCTTTCACAATTGATTTCTGTGATTAAGCGATATCACCAATAAATAGGCCTAATAACGGTAATGTCATTATATTCAGCATAATATTTTTCACAAGGATAAATCATGGTTCATATTTCAATTACAATGTTTCGACGTTTTCTTCAGAAAAGATTTTGTTCCAAATCACATTAAAGTTTTCTAACCGCTATGTTTTTGGAACATTTTTAAAAAGACGGCTCTGGGCCTAATTGAGTATTTTTCTGTGCATTTGTTTTTTTAAATAGGACCGAAATTATTTAAATTGGGTAGAAATGTATACCCTCCCTCTAAACATGGACTTTACGATAGGATATTACACATTTTAATATTTTTTGATATATACCATGTGACGGAACATAGGAGTGTCGGAACAAAGGGATGTCGTAAAATACAAATTTCGGAAGACAGGGCTGTAGGAACATAGGGGTGGAACCCGGTGTGTTACCGGCTATATAGGCCCCGACCTCCGGCCACACTGCCTTGCTGGCGTACGATTGGGGCGCGCAGTTTCTCCTCCGTAAACAACAGATTTTTAATCCAAAATCGTGACTAATCTCTGTTTTCGAGCACACACAACTTGTCTTGATTCGTGATGTGCTAGGCCGCGCTTTAAAACTTACACAAAGCCAGCTTTTCTCTCTTTATGCGAGGGGACCGACTATGTCAGCTGCCATTGTGTATCTTCATGTACACAATGATTTCCGGGTATAGGGTTCATGAAGCGGGTCAAACAATGAGTTGAGATAATAAAGTAGGTCAAATAAAGTCAAGATCATATCATGGTCATGACCAAATAATCGCATAAGAATGGCCAAATAATGATACAAAATGACCGAATTACCAAACAATGGCATAATAACAATGAGATAAGTTCAAAATCAAGATATCAATGCTGAATAACGGCAAAACAAACGAATTAACCAAATAATCATGATTATGACATTATCTTGACATTATTTGACCAACTTTATTATCTGAACTCGTCATTTGACCCTGCTCCCTGCTCGCATGCAGTCGCCAAGTTGTGCAATGATTTATGGGTAGGGTTCAGATCATGAAGCAGGGTCAAATACTGAGTTCATAGAATATAGTCAAATAATGTCGAGTAAATGTCGTAATCGTGACCATGACATAAACATGACCAAATCACCTAGTAATGGCTTAATAATGATGAGATTAGTTTCGTATCAAGAAATCAATGCTGAATTATGGCAAAACAATAGAATTAACCAAATAGTGTCATAATAATGTAATAATGTCGTAATCATGACCAAATAAATAAATGCATAATGACCATATAATGACCAAATCACCAAATAATAAATGGTTCAACAATGTTGATATAAGTTGCAAATCAAGGCATCAACGCTGATTAATGGTAAAACAACCAAATTATTAAATAAAACGTAATCATGTCAAGATAATGTCAAGATAATATCGTAATCATGACCAAATAAACTCATAAGAATGGTCAAATACTGACAAAAAGTGACCAAATCACCTAATTATGGTATAATAATATCCTTGATAACAGACTTCGTATATGGCTTGAGAAAATGTATCCAATTATTGACGAGCAGGCTGGCTTTAGGAAAACACACTGTACTTCAGACAACATATTTATTCTATCCACTATTATTTCAAAGTACTTGGCACACAAGAGAAGTAGATTATATATAGCATTCAGTGACTTTGAGACAGCATTTGACAGAATTGATCATTACTGTATGCTTTATTAGCTTATTCAGTGTGGGGTTTCTTGTAAATTTTATAGAGTTGTTCTGTCTATGTATAGCAATCGTGTGTCAGAACCCCGTCAGTTTTACGGATTTCTTTGGTTGCAGTTTTGGTGACACGTACAACGGGATCAGTATTGTCACCCCTTTTATTCACACTTTTTAGTCCCCACGGACACCGTCCGGGGGGACTTATAGGTTTGGTCATGTCCGTGCGTGCGTCCGTGCGTGCGTGCGTGCGTGCGTGCGTGCGTGTGTGCGTCCGTCCGTCCGTTCACGCAGATATCTCAGAGATGCAAGAAGCGATTTCATTCAAACTTGGTACAAGGATTACTTCATATGTCATACAGATGCACGTCGATTTGTTTTTGGATACGATCCAATATGGCCGCCAGGCGGCCATTTTATTACGATTTTTTCATGTACAGAGCCATAACTCAGACATGTTTCAACCAATTTTATTCAAATTTGGTACAAGGACATTGACCAATGTCATAGATATGCACGTCAATTTTTTTTGTGATACGATCCAATATGGCCGCCAGGCGGCCATTTTATTACGATTTTTTTCATGTACAGAGCCATAACTCAGACATGTTTCAACCAATTTTATTCAAAGTTGGTACAAGGACATTGACCAATGTCATAGATATGCACGTCAATTTGTTTTGTGATATGATCCAATATGGCCGCCAGGCGGCCATTTTATTACGATTTTTTCATGTACAGAGCCACATCTCAGACATGTTTCAACCGATTTTATTTAACGTTGGTACAAGGACATTGACCAATTTCATAGATATGCACGTCGATTGTTTTGTGATACAATCCAATATGGCCGCTAGGCGGCCATTTTATTACAATTTTTTCATATACAGAGGCATAACTCAGGCATATCTCAACAGATTTTATTCAAAGTTGGTACAAGGACATTGACCAATGTCATAGATATGCACGTCAATTTGTTTGTGATACAATCCAATATGGCTGCTGTGTGGCCATTTTGTTACGAGTTTTTCATATACAGAGGCATAACTCAGGCATATCTCAACCATTTTATTCAAGTTGGTACAAGGACATTGACCTATGTCATACATATGTACGTCGATTTTTCATGTGATACGATCCAATATGGTCGCTAGGCAGCCATTTTATTACGATGTTTTCATGTACAGAGCCATAACTCAGACATATTTCCTCCAGTATCATTCAAAGTTGACATTGACCTATTTCATACATATGCTCGTCAATTTGTTTCACGTCATGTAGCAGTAACATGTCAATTATTGAAGTTTCGTAGTAGGCTGATATGTCAAGAAATATGTACTGCATCAAATTCATGAAACTTTATACAGACGTTAACTGATGTTAAGCTCACATTGCTTTAACATTGAAAAAGACATTTATCAGTGTCATTTTAATTAATTTGTAATTGCATAAGTAATGAACTTTCCTAATTAGGGTGATATAGCCACAAATTAATACAACGTCAAATGTGATGAAACGTGATACAGATGTTGATCTCATAGTGTTGTAAATACTGCATCAAACTTTATGAAATATGGTACCAGTGATAATCTGTTAAGTGTTAGAATTGTATGCAAAAATGTTTTGCAACATCCTGTTGATTAATTCCTAGTTGACTCATTTTATGAACTTTAGGATGGTGGCCTACATTGGTTTTATGTTTTCATCACCATGGAACTCATTCTTGGCCATTGAGCGCCATCTGTATCAAAGTATTTTTATCACAGACCTAATTAATGAAGAGGACTCTATCCTCTCTGAGGACATGTAATCAAAGTACCCATTATTAACAAGTGGGGACTGTGTCATCAACGATGACTTGTTGTAAGTGATATTGGAATTACTCTAGCTGATACTCACCAGTATTCTGGTGCCGAAATTGGTATTTTAAGAATTTTGTATTTGCTCTTTGCAGACGACCTTACTATGATCAGCAGTTGAAAGATAGGGTTGCAGCGCTTGTTCGATCAATTGTATCTTTATTGCTCAAAGTGGAAACTTACTGTTAATACCAGTAAAACCAAAGTTATAGTTTTTAGGAGGGATGGTGGTCTTAGGAAGTATGAAAACTGGTCGTGCAATAACCAGCCTGTTGCTGTAACTTCCTTTTATAGCTATCTTGGCATTGTCCTATCCTGGACCGGTCGTTGGTTTCAAGCACAGATAACTCTGAGTGAACAAGCTAATAAAGCCTTGTATGGTCTGATCAGTTGTCTTTCTAAATTTGGTCCACTTCCTGTTACTATTGCCTTGATAATATTTGATTGCAAAATACCCCTTATTTTACTTTATGGTGCTGAAATCTGGGGCTTCCACCATGCTCCAGATATAGAAAAAACTCACAACAAGATGATGCGTTATGTACTTCAACTATACAGCAATACATGCATTACTGCTATGAGAGTGGAGTTGGGTAGACCAACATTGACAGTAAATATTTATTGTAAAATCATTAAATACTGGTTAAGAATTTTGAAAATGGATAGAAATAGAATTGTATACCGATGTTACGAATTTCAAAAACGCAAGACTGATGTTAATAGGTATGACTTATGGGCCAGGGGAGTGAAACGCTTGTTGCAGAGTTATGGTTTGGTGAAGTCTGGGAACAGCAAGGGGTTGGCAATGAAACCTTGTTTTTACGACTTTTCAGACAAAGATGTAGTGATATCGCTGCACAATGCTGGCTGAATGATGTCGACAATAGTAGCAAACTTTATCTTGATTCTACCTTTGAAAAATAGCTGGTATTAGAGCCATACTTGACCTGTATAGATAACCCTGTTTTCAGACATGCTCTTTGTAGATTAGAACATCATCACACACTCTGTGGATTGAGACAGGTCGTTGGAACAATATTCCAAAACAAGATAGACTATGTGAGTTGTGTAATTTGCAGGCAGTAGAAGATGAGTATCATTTTCTACTCGTATGTCCAACGTATAATGACTTGAGAGCTAAGTATATGGAAAGCCTCAGCTGCCTTAAGTTTACAGATAGTAGTTTATTAGGAGGCTACATAATTATTTTATAACGAAAGAAAATCATTTTATGTGCCGACACTATATTTTTATGTGCATCAGACATTTCTCTATGTGCAAACATTAAGATATTGTGTGCTTCAAGTATTATTTAAGGTCAATTTACTATTATTTTATGTTCAAACACTATGATATTATGTGTCTATAATATTATTTTATTTGCAAACATTACGATATTATGTGCTTCAAGTATTATTTTAGGTCAATTTACTATTATTTTATGTTCAAACACTATGATATTATGTGTCTATAGTATTATTTTATTTGCAAACATTACGATATTATGTGCTTCAAGTATTATTTTAGGTCAATTTACTATTATTTTATGTTCAAACACTATGATATTATGTGTCTATAATATTATTTTATTTGCAAACATTACGATATTATGTGCTTCAAGTATTATTTTAGGTCAATTTACTATTATTTTATGTTCAAACACTATGATATTATGTGTCTATAGTATTATTTTATTTGCAAACATGAAGATATTATGTGCTTCAAGCATTATTTTAGGTCAATTTACTATTATTTTATGTTCAAACACTATGATGTTATGTGTCTATATGTGCAAATATAGCCTAAATCAGTGTGGAAACAATAAGTATATTACAAAGTTCCATGATGCAACATGATTAAACCGAGCATGTTCCATGCCCTTTGGCAAGTTCTTTGAGCCGTTGTCAATAAGCAGCAACAGACAGTTTGAAATGGATAGTAATTGTTCATCATGGAAATGCAACGTTCTGCTACGGTCACCCTATTGTTTAGGCTTAATCTTGGCAATTTGGTTGACAAATATTTGTGAATTATCCATCGCTGACTTTCATTCAGTCGGTCTGCACAACTCCAAGGAAATGATGGCATTACGCACTTTGTGCACATCACACGGGTCAAAAGCTCCTGTTAAGGTGCCTCAAGGATGTGGTGCACCACAGTCTTTCATACCCAGAGACATACTACAAAACCACTTAGAAAAAGGATTCATGATATTTGAAATTGCATCCATGTCAGTATCGGAGAGAACTATCTACAGGAGAATGCAGACTTATAGACTCAGTAAGATGAACTTTTCCAGCATATCGGATGAGGATCTTGATTTGCATGTAGGCCTACATCAGTTAGCACAAGAATATCCTAGCTGTGGTGAGAACATGGTAAAATGTCTTCTAATGGAAAAATTTGGAGTAAAAGTTCAACATATGCGACTTCGCAATAGCATACATAGAGTTGATAATGATGGAGTACATGCCGGGAAAAATAATCGGCTAAAGCGACGGGTAGGCCTATACAATGCGAAAGGGCCAAACCAATTGTGGCACGTGGACACAAATCACAAACTCATACGTTGGTGTTTGTCATAATTGGTGGCATTGATGGTTTCAGTCGGTTGCCTGTAATGTCGGAATGTAAAGATAACAACAAGGCAACCAAACGTACAATAATTTAATACTAACATGCCCTTTAGTAATCTTTCAATACTTGAGACTGATCTCGGCCAGTAAAATGGCAAAACTATAATCAAAGCATATGTAAACTATAAATGAATACTTTCCTGACTTAAAAGACATATCACACATTTCCAAAATAGGCATTGGCAAATGCCATATCATACAGCCCAAAAAGAGTATCATTACTAGGAATCGGATGGCTGACAGGGTCTTGGCAGGTTAAGACTGTTGACACATGTATTAGCAGTTGGCAGGAATGATGACATAGCTTCAAATCAAATCTGATCAACTGTGCGTCCGTCATATCGAGGACCGTTTAAGGTTTGACTCTGTCAGCTAAAAAACGTTCCGCCAACGCTGACAGATTTAACCTTTCAAGAATAGCTTCCATGTCTAATGAAAGTTGATTCTCACTGACACGTCAACATTCAATGGCTGCATTTCTATCCAAGAAAAAGTGCCCTCTAGTGGTTGAAAAGTGCGAGCTAATAATAATAATAACGAATGGTCTTAAAGGTATTAACGTAAAGCCTTAACACCATAACCAAACCAAATAAAATAATAACTACACACATAATACATAGCATTTGGTAATAAAATAATATTGTAGATACACAATATTATTATTTTCCTCGTAAGATAATGCAATATGCACATAAAATCATAGTAATTGCACAACAACTAATTCTTTGTGCACGTAATATCATAAAGTTTGAACATAAAATACTACTGCATAACATAATATCATACAGTTTGAACTTTAATTAATAGTTTTAAATAATCAAATAATGCTTTATGCACAACATATCCTACTGTTTGCAAATAAAATAATACTGTAGACACATAATATCATAGTGTTTGAACATAAAATAATAGTAAATTGACCTTAAATAATAATTGAAGCACATAATATCTTAATGTTTGCAAATAAAATAATACTATAGACACGTAATATCATAGTGTGTGAACATAAAATAATAGTACATTGACCTTAAATAATACTTAAAGCACATAATATCTTAATGTTTGCAAATAAAATAATATTGTTGACATATAATATCATACTATGTGAACATAAAATAATAGTGAATTGACTTAAAATAATACTTGAAGCACATATCTTAATATTTGCAAATAGAATGCTACTGTAGACACATATTATAGTGTTTGAACATGAAATAAATAGTAAATAAACTTAAAATAATAGTTGAAGCACATAATATCTTAATGTTTGCAAATAAAATAATACTGTACACACATAATATTATAGTGTTTGAACATAAAATAATAGTAAATTAACCTAAAATAATACTTTATGCGCATAATATCTTAATATTTGCTCATGAAGTAATGCCTGATGCACATAAAAATATAGTGTCGGCACATAAAATAATTTTCTGTAGTTATAAAATAATCATGTACCCTCCTAATATACTACTAGCTGAAAACTTAAGTCAGCTGAGGCTTTCCATATAAGTACATGTCTTCCTATTATTTTAACCCTCCTGTAATGTACAAATTCAAGATACAGCGCTTACAGGCAAGCCTTGCCACTTCGATGCCTGGTATGCATGTTTTTTTTTACACGCACTAAACGTTTTCATATCATTAACAGGAAGGAACCTAATGACTGGATTGTTTGTACAGGATAAACAACAGAAAACTGACACCGAAATATATCTGACATGTAAGCCTTGAGACAGATTACTATCACCAGTCTGGGGTGCAAATTAATGTCTTTACGACCAGATTACAAACAATCCAGTCATTAAGTTCCTTCCTGTTAATGATATGAAAACGTTTAGTGTGTGTAAAAAAACATGCATACCAGGCATCGAAGTGGCAAGGCTTGCCTGTAAGCGTTGTACTTATTTCATCTCAAAATACTGCCACATTGAGGAAACTGAGTAAATATATTTTTCTGGCAACAAAACGTAGGAGAGAACTTACCATCGATGCGTAAGTTAAGCAAAGCCATTCAGTTGTATTCTCTGGCGCTTATGTATTTGTAAATAAGTTATTTTTTCTCTCTTTTTGTGGATGCAATTATTGCATTGACTGGCGATCTGTAAGCAACATTACTGCTACTGTTTGTACATATTGGCCGGAGGCCATAAGTACTGAATAAACTGAATTGAAAATTGACAGCACCTCGAACGTCCAGGTATGACGTACGGGAGTGATTGGGCATCATTCAGTGATTTTGCAACATTCAAGAATAGATCTGGAGACTACCTGTAAAGTAAGTACCGCCGTTGCGAGTCATCAGTGTTCTGTCCTTGGCGGGTTATGATGTCACCAGGTTGTGGCCACACCACAACATATGAATTTGCCCTTCATTTTTTTTTTCTGAATTTGAATTAACGAAGGCTACTTACAAATATTCCTATCTAGACATTGCAGCCGTTGGTTACGTTCGCGTCGTCCATGCCACCGAGAATTCCGAATGTCGTCAATATGGCTCCTGATATCACGTACAGGGCAAACAGAACACACGCAAATATGCGTGCCTGTATGCCTCTGCACACCAACATCATTTATGGATAAGGTTACCCTAAATTACTATGGTAACACCTGGATATATATATCATATTTTGTTTGAATATTGACTCTTTGCAAAGAGGTACGGTGTCAAACTGTACTTGTATAAAGGCCTATATACAAATTGTATGTCCGTAGAAAGTTGTTAGTCAGTTGCTTTGACACTGAAATCAAACCTGAAAAGATTTTCATCGACTTTGTACCGCGTTGATTGTGTCTCACGTGTGTTGACAAAACCGTGGTATGTCAAATCCTTCAAGAGGAATTGCACGAGCTTACTTTTGATCAACTCTTTCCTGGCCATGACTTTGTGGCAATCAATTTTCGTTCCGACTTGTTGCAGTGAGTCGGATCTTTGCAGACTGCAGTACAGATCGTATTGAGTACAGCAGTATGTGGGATACTCTCGAACACGTTTTAGAACTCAAGCCTGCTACAAATTTATCAGTCCCGCTACGACTATTTCTTGTTTGCATGTTATCATGAATCGTCGTCTCGAAGGAAAATATAGAAAAAGACCCAGTCGACTTCCAACGTTTGTAAAATACTGGAAAATCAAACTAAGATTCCTAGCTTACCAGTAAAAATTCAGGTCGTATTTTCGTTGACACCAACTCAAGTTCTCACGGTCCAATGTGATGCAGAATCACATATCGGGCAGAATGACGTATTTTGTTTGTCGGGCTTTCGTGAACAGGTGCTGATCTCCACTGTTTCTGGTGCAAGGTTTTGTATAACTGTACTGAGACAGTGACGTAATCTGAGATAAAAGATTTATTCTCATTGGTTGAAGTTCGAAAAATGCAACAGGTGGTTCCAGGTGGTGCGCGCCAGATTTGTCGTCAGCAGGCCTGGGGTCGAATAACACACCCTTTTCAGCTGCAGATAGTACGTGCTTCGAAATTGAACTTTTGCTCAAACTTTACTCAACAAAACTTTAAACTTTTCTCTTTGGTATTTACAATTCAAAGTGGCCACCATCCCTGTGTTAACTATATGTAGAAAAATTCAATTTTGATTTTCACAATAGCAAGCCAGTGAAACTTTACTCCATGAGCTTAAAAATGAGCAATCGCAAATTGCAGACCAAACAAGAATCGTAAAAGTTTGAGAGTCTAAATTTCTGTCTCCGGCTGAGGGGCATTCTGCTTTGATTCCGTTTTGTTACTTAAGACCTGCAAGAACATACACCATGACTTCAGTTACCAGCTCCTATTTTCATCGAAGTCTCTTAACATGTGATTGAGTAGAAATAATAGCAAGAAGGAGAACGTTGTTACACTTCAGAGACTCGCTTCACTTTCTTGTGCTGTGTCAAAGGATGTACCCTGCTTGAACATCTCATCTAATTTCCTGTCAGTTATGGAGATAAGTTTACTATCTTGTTTCGTACATTACTAGTCCTGCCATCCTGGCCCACTTTGAAGAATCTCTCTGAATTTCAGCGTTGATAATAATATGGTCTTCAGCATAAAGTTTGAATCATACTTGTCGTTCAAGTGACATGATCACTACAACATTTTTGCACCCCCCCCCCCCCCCCATATAAAAGCATGCTGAGGAAATTTCTATCTGAAACTGATGTCAAGTTCCGATTTCACAGATTTCAATCATGCGAGTGGTGGAGACAGGGTTAAAGTTTGGATCCTTCGTTCTGAATGGTAAGTTGCTGCATCTCCATGAGACTGGCAGCCAATGAGGTGGCCAGTTTCTGCGCGTCCGTCTCGGGGCTGGTGTTGAATGCCGAGAGGACGAAATTGGTGTGCGTTTCTCGGGGGTTATAACAGACGCCATAGCCGTCAGGAACGTCAGGTGCATAACCCATCACCAGGTCAAACTTTGATGGAACCTGCATGTAAGATATACGAAACACAGAAAATTAATTATTGATCTAAAAAACAATTGGCCATCACTCTTCAGAACGGTTACAGTTCACACCTGCCACGTTGAGTCAAGGTCAGCATCACGTTGAGTCAAGGTCAGCCTGAGGCTTTTTATTCCAGAATATGCATTTCACATTACCTGACACAGGCTTTATTTGATTTCACCACCATGTTTTGAACTAAACCTAACATTATCAGCCCTGCCTAGAATTCAGTTATAAAAACTATTGCTTTGCACATACTGTGGTGCAAAATTCGACAGTAAGATTTCAACATTATTTTCGGGGGCAAAATAATACACTCTATTTTACAGACAGAACAAAGATTAGAAAAAAAACCAGCCGTAATTACAGCCGATGGAGCAGAAATGAATTTCACTGGACACTTTGCATTGATTCAACGTTACTAGTAAGACCTGAGTTTTTGGAACATGCGGCATGGTGGAGAATAGTACATTGTTAAAAAGAAACTGCAACTGCTCCTAAAATAATCTTATGTAAAGCCACTGGGAAGCCAATTCCTGTCACAATACTCTATCATTACACTCTAAATGCTTGCAAGTTCCAAAGGCACGTTTTCTTGCCATATCTACTTGTTTACCTCCCCAAAGAAAGTACAGGAAATAATGGTATTGGCATGCAACAGATGCCGAGTAAGCAGTAAGAAGGTAAAACGAGACCCACCTGGCTGGTTGAGAGTTTAAAATGCATGGCTGTCTGATAAGCTTGGTCCACGAATATTTCAGGAACATTCAGGCCACTTTCTATTGCAGTCAGTTTCAACCCCAGCAAGTGTCTGTCTATCACATCACCAAAGAGGGCCTGAAATTGAAAAAATAATTTGACCCACCTTGCTGTTACCTATGTAAGCACAGAGATTTTTACTGACTCAACCTAGTATTGATATCGTATGCCGCAGCTGTGCTCTTGACAGTGATATTCTCTTCAACTTGATTTGAATGCTGTTTTGGAATGAGTTCACAAAAAGGGTTAAGGTAGAACGTGCCTTGAGGACAGTTACTACAACTTTCACAATTCTTTTCTGATATACCACTTGTGGGTGTTCATTTTAAAGCTCTTGATGTAAGAAAACTTTGTCACCACCTTAATTTTTCGAAATTCAAAAATTGCATTTTTCTCTATAGAATAAACACACAGACGGCGACCATTTTGAATATTAAATATCGGTAAAGCTTGAGTTATTGTTTCTCTTGTACCAAAATTTGCACGGTGACCCCCGATTTTTATTCTTGATTTTGAAAGTGAATGGTTGAAAGATTCCTTAAAGAAAGTTTCAGCAAAATTTTAAGTCTTTCACTTTCAAGGCGCATACTACCTTAAAATTAACATGCTATCACTTCATCAGATAACAGACACTCAATAAACTTCAAACAGACATGGATAAAATATCACACACTTTGCTTCACACAAGCTCTGCATGCCTCTTTTTGTAATCACACAGGCTTGAGGGCGCCATTGAAAAATGAACAGCAAGAATGACATTGAGTAGCCTACTTCATTGGTGTATGTCTTGTGTGCTTCTACAGCTTTCCTGAGTAGCCTGTATTTTTCACTGGGCTGCAAGAAAAAAAATGTGAATCACCTAATAATCTAACAATAGTAGAGTACGGTAGTCAGAGAGTTTTCACAGAAAATTCACACAATGGTGCATTTACTTATTATCGGTTATTTTTCACTCTTGGTTGCATCTTCCTTTCATCAATGTTCCAACATTGCAATATTCCTGTCTGATTCCTTTCAGTTAAAGCATTCGTTGTTATTACACGGGAAGTAGTGATGCCTACAATATTCACTTCTTTCCTCCGGTAAATTTTAAATTTAGATGTCTGAAAGGGTCTGAGTAGAATGGACGATTGATCACATGAGGGCGCTTCAAGAGTTACTGGAGCGCCCTCACATGTTCTACTTTGTAAAAAACTCGGCCAGATGAACAAAACTCACCGTCTTTTTTTCATTCAGCATTGCCTTGCAGAAATTCACAGAGTCAGTGGTACATGATCGGATAGTGTCAGTGCGACCAAGTCGATATCTCCTCAAGGAGGCACTCTCATAGGTGGCAGCTGGCTGACTGTAAATTCTATTAGACACAAATTAATTTTTAAAAAGCTTTAGTATTACTGTCATCTGCTGACCCGAGACAGTAACATAGAGCATCCAAAGTGTGGAGTTGATTTGTTTGTGAATGCTATGTACAGAAAGAATATATGTGTACTCCTAACACGAAAATCTTGATAAAGTGACACGTAGTATCATGATTTGAATGACACTATTCAAAGTGATTATCTTAACATTACAATATGCTTTGCTCGAACCTGGCTATCTGATTGGCTGGAGCTTTTGTTAATATTCTCAAAAAGGAGCACTGCGCAATATTTGGAAGTTCTCGCAAATTTCAAAATTCCAATCCGCACGCTCGGGTATCTGGTTACGGATATATGACCTTGGGGTGAAAATTAGCATATTTTGGAGAAATAATCACCGAGCGAAGTAAGGTGATTATTTCCTGCAAAACATGCTAATTTTCACCTAAAAGATCTTATTTTCATTACCAAATACTATGGCTTGCCTTTTATAACCTCTTAATGATTGCAAGAATACCACAGCTCTATGTACTCACCTGTAATACGCCAATTGCAAGGCAACTTGGATAAATGCATCAGGACTCATTCTGTTGGCTTTAGGCATATTTTTGCCGAATGGTTGGAACTGAAAGGCATGTACTTGCAGGTCATCCACAATCCTGTGATAAAGAGATGTGAGAGGCAGCTTTATGGTATAGCACTACAACTCTAATCAATTGAAAGGCAACACATGAGGCCACGACTGTTACCAGCTGACAGGCAACAAACGGCTGATTCAAGTACATAAGACTAACAGTGCACCTTCATTCCTTATCATCTTTGATTTCCAATGGTAGCATCTATACCTGCCTATTACCCGTCCCTGCTTGATAAGTTTTGTAAACTACAAGTCATCGCTGATGACACAGTCCCCGCTCGCACCATTAATTGACATGCCCATGCACACTGCAATACAATCTCTGTGTGCGAAGTTTGAACGAAATCTGTTTAGGGATAGTTGAGTTATAGTTCAAAAACATGAAAAAAATCACAACAAAATGGCCGCCCGGCGGCCATATTGGATCGTATCACGAAACAGATTGACGTGCATATATATGCCATAGTACTTTATCTATGTACCAACATTGAATGAAGGATAGTTGAGTTATGGTTCAAAACATGAAAAAATCGCAATAAAACGGCCGCCCAGCGGCCATATTGGATATTGGATATTTGATATATAATTGATGTGCATATATATGCCATAGTACCTTATCTGTGTACCAACATTTAAAGAAATCAGTTCAGGGATAGTTGAGTTATGGTTCAAAAACATGAAAAAATCGCAACAAAATGGCTGCCTGGCAGCCATATTTGATCGTATTGCAAAATAAACTGAGGTGCATATATATGCCATAGTACTTTATCTGTGTACCAACATTGAAAGAAATCGTTTCAGAGATAGTTGAGTTACAGTTCAAAACATTCGCAACAGAATGGCCGCCCGGCAGCCATATTGGATCGTATCGCAAAATAAATCGACATGCATATGTATGGCACAGTACTTTATCCTTGCACACAATTTGAAATACATTGGGGTGACAGAGAAACGGCTGCTGACGGATGGACGGACGATACACAATCTATAAGCCCCGCCGGACTGCGTCCACGGGGATTACAAATTTATTTTACATCTTGACAGCAAAATAAGTATGAAAGAAAATACTGTTACATTTATTTGACTGACTGACGTAAAAACTGTCCCTAGAATAGCCGCCCTTTTAACCTCAAAATTTATTTCTATTTCAACATATCTTAAATTTATAGCGTTCACTTAAAAAGAACTTTTGATGCCTTAAGATCGTCACAACATAGTGAGTAGCTTGAAGAGCAAAGTTCTGAACAATCCATCAGAGTCATTAGACAAGCGATCTAAGGCGCCGGAAAATAAATTCTTTGTTTGCCGTCCGCATGCAGGTAGGCTTTTGGAAGATATCTGAAAAAACTGCGCGTTGTGCCCTTCTTCTGTCCGCACTGAAATGTCGCAAAAAACGCGAATTTCGTACGATCGTTTCAATACAAATCAGACTACCTACGCTGTACGTAAAGTCAGAGGTTTCATTAAGAGCCGACAGCCGGCGAAATTGACCGGTTACTCTCACGATTTCGCCGGCTACTTTTTTGGAAATTTGAACTGTTTTATAGCGAAAATATTTTTTACCTTCTGAAATGATACGGACAAGTTTCAGAAGCTGTGGTAATCAAACTTTTCAACGGCTTTTATGTGAAACAAAATTTAGAAGACGAGCGACTACTACGATCGCCTTGTACTACGATGCAGCACGGTCTTGCGTATACTCTGCCTCAATAAAATCGGAATTGCAACGGATGATTCTATTGGCTCTCTGAATTGCTGATTCCTATGTGGTGACCTTTATATACGCCAATGAAAATGTGCATACTACTCCTGTCAGCCGTCGTTAGCTCAACTCAAAATGGTCGATGAACAAATGGAGACGGAAGCGATCGCAAGGTCAAGCTTTGCTGTACGATCTTCGGTTTTGAAGTGCGCCGAGAAACAAGAGAAAGACGTCGATTTAAACTGTTTTCGAAGGCAATGACCTGATTTTTTTCTCACGAAAAAAACTTCCCAATTACAGTTCGAATTTTAGTAAGCCGACGTGCGTTGCACTGCGGTAGGCGTAATTTGAAGGTATATAACCAGCTTGACGTATGATATATACTTCTTTTCGGTGTATCCACGCAAATAAGAATCCGCCCAGAGAGGTTACAATGCGATAAGACCTCTAAATTCACTTCAAAACCGATCGTCAGGTTAAATCCAAATGTGAGCTTCTGAACGTACAAATTTTCATATCCTATATCAAGGTTCTTACTTTGCATACTCATATAGTCAAATAACCTTGAGGGTCTTGTTTCTGTTTGCGAAATATGGTAACGATTGTCATTTTTTATCATTATTGTTATATAATTATCCTTTTTGCCTCCCGATTGGTATAAAAGTTCTTCATCTACAGATGTTTATACCAAACATGAGGGCTCTTGATTTTAAGCATAACATTATACATTAATGAAAGTTTTTCATTTGCTGTGCTTAAAATATGAGTGTTTCGTCGAGGATGGCATCAACAAGGGGGATTTTCCCCCTTTACCAGAAAATTTCGGGGGCATTTCACTAGTTCATGTGTTCTACTTATACCTCTATGGTGTGACTGGCACCATTTCATTGGGGTGGGGGAGTGGCCCCCCTTGACAAATTTATTGGGGTGCCAACATTTCAACAGAGGGGAATCCCCTATCCCTTTATCTAGATGTAACACTATAATATCATCTACATATCAAATTTATATCATTAATAATAGTGAATTATTATAGTTTACCTCCTAAAAGCATAGAGGCTCTAAAGACTTTAGTTTAATTGTTCAAAATATCGTCAACATTACCACATTTTATCATTTTTAATTATGAATTACATATTTAGGCCTAATCTCCCAAGAAAATGGCTTTTAGGATATGAACACTTATTGCCTTGGAACACTGCTGACAATGCTCCTGAAAATACTAGAAATCCAGGTGACTGTGGGCTGTAAAAAGTGAATTTTAGCTCATTTTTCAGGCCCTCCCCCGACGACGACCGCTTTGTGGTCATGGCAGCTGCAAGCCACCTATTTTTCCATTCTGGCCCCCTACTTCAAAACTTAATAAAACCCCTGAAAGTGTACATGTACACCTGTTGTATCGGACTGCAGTGTACCGTAAGATCGATCGACCGTTTCACAAGTTGATTTCTCCCTTAAAGTTTTCAAGTCTGCGAATGTGCATGAAATTGTTTTGGTCTCCATATAACACGGATCGAAAACAATTCTTGTCTGGTTTCAGTGGTTTGGCTTCGAATAAGGAACGGAACTGAATTTCCATCGGCTTTTCCGCGATCCGCGATCGAACACGATATTTGATCTGCAACGTTGCAAGCAGGTACCGTAGGTGAAATGTTCGTTGTTGAATGCTCCAAATAGTTCGTACGCAGTTAAACTTGCTCTTACCTTGGACATTTTTCCGCTACAAAACGATTGAGTCATTTTGTAAGTCCGGATTAGAATTTAGTTTCAAAAATAGCAATTGCCATTTGGCATTGGCTGTCTTAGCAAGCGGAATATTTGGCAATTTCAGTAAGCAATAGCGCT
This sequence comes from Ptychodera flava, assembly GCF_041260155.1. Lineage (NCBI taxonomy): Eukaryota > Metazoa > Hemichordata > Enteropneusta > Ptychoderidae > Ptychodera > Ptychodera flava. The sequence continues at coordinate 13,627,702 of NC_091943.1, read as the reverse complement.
GATCACCGTGACTCTCGTTATTTTCTTTCATTAATATGCAAAAAAAAATATTTGTCCTTATTTCCGCAAGAACTATGAAAATAAAAATTGCTAGTGTTATAATGCATACAAAAAGTCACACTTATTCATATGAATTTATGGCTCAGACTACAAGTTGCAACAACAACCGCACATGCAACAAGAAAATTTGTCCGAATTTCAGGCAGCGGTGTCCGATGTCGCGCGTGCAGCTATATTTAATAACAAACCTGACATCGAGATCAGCGCTATTGGAAGTCGGCTAAAAAAGTACTCGGTACACAAAATTAATAAACACTGAATGAATAGCCTTTAAAGTTACAGCTAAGGGAGCATTTAACTCAACAGAAACAGTGGTTAGGACTAGTATTATTTGACAATTAAAAAGGAGGATTTGCAGTTAAGGCTGTTATGATTTGTTCAGCTACCCACTCTTCTTACTGCAAAAATTGTAATTGTATGAAAAAGACAGTAGTTTCACCTTTTACCAAGACGTTTAGCATTTGTTTTCTGAGTGACAACTCCATATTTTGTTATTGTCAGTAACTTTTACAGTTTAATATTTTGAATTTTCAGGTTTTGAAAGAACACCTTTTTGTTCTACCCCAACATTTTGAAATTCATAGTGTACAGGTTGTCAAAACAAATATTACTATTCGTTTTTTCTCGTATCATCTCATTACATTATCTTGGCCTGCCTTTACTCATGGGCTCGCCTTAGCTTGCTGAGAGGCACTGGTAATCTTCCATTGACTACATGAGATGTTCAGAGTTCGTTGGTACTGGTACTACATAGGCTTTATTTCTCGGTAGACAAGCTTGACAGGTGCCGTCGCCCGTGATACTCTTCTCCATTTCTCTAAATTCCCTTGACTACTCGTTGGTCGTTCTGTCCTCCTGCCCTGTCAGTTGTAAATCTTTCTTGTCCTTTGTATTCCCTTTTCCATATTGTTTTAGAATAGGCTTTTAAACGTTATCTTTAAGGATTGGCTTTGATCATACGAAAGATACGAAAGATAAAATTATACGTCCAACCGTACATCAACATCAATACAGGTCTCGATCTTAATTAACAACATAAATATACAAATGTCACTGTACACTGAGACACGTTGCGAAATTGAACCAATTACGTAAAATTCTCATATTCCTTCATTAATGTTGACTACCTTCATCATTCTTAAAGTGGCACTCCCACTTGGTAACATTTTTAAAACACATTTTTTAATGCCAACGGTCGATATTTGACGTGGTGACTGCACGCGGATCGCGAGATATCGATAAAAACATGTCCTCAAAAAAGTAAAAGTTTGAATTCCGGTGGCCCACCTAAATTCAGCTTCCGAACATCGAACGTTCGGCACTGGGGCCATTGTCAACTAAGATATGGAGTACGAGTATACGCTGACGCTGCTGTGGTATGCCTCAGTACCACTTGCGTCGGTAATCGGTCATGCCCCATGGGAGAAAGCCGAGCCTTACTGACTCGGCAAAAAAAACGAAAAACAATGTTTGCTGATTCCACCAGAATTCGCATAGGTGACTAGCACAGTTACGTGCGGTTGATACATAGCGGCCGCCGCGTGGTATGCATAGACGCATACTACGGCTAATATTTTACACGTAAAAACTGATATCTATATGGTATTGGTTAAAAATATAATAGAACTGATTGAGAATAACGAAAACGACAAAACGAAGGAGAATATTTAAAAAAATTTACCTGAAGTAAAGGCATAATGCTGTATATAAAGTCTTCGCAGTGGGAGGTAAATTAATTGCGTCGTTCGAACTTATTATGGACTCCCTAGAATATCGTCAATCAGCACAACAACAAACCTTCGGGGGATTTCGGGTCATAATCAGAAACGATCGTAAAACTTCGGGATGTGAAAAATACGCTCGGGAAATGACATGTTTTTATCGATATCTCGCGATCCGCGCGCAGTCGCCACGTCAAATATTGACCATTGGCATTAAAAACAGTTTAAAATTTTACCAAGTGGGAGTGCCACTTTAATATAATTCAAATGTATTCATGTTTTCTTCAAAACTTCGTAAACATCCTCGTAATACGTAATTTGCGTAATATGATTTGTATTCATAATTGAGATCTTGTTATTTTAATTAATAATTTTACTGGTGCCTATGACCACCTAGTGTATAAACTTGCGCCAGAGACAACTGTCTTCGTCACACAACCGTGCAGTTGATTACTATTACTCTGTACATGTGGCACATTAAGTACTGGTATAGTGTTTAGGGACTGGTCAGTTTTCTTCGGCCTGGGGGGGCGGTGGATTATTTTTTGCCGACGTCAAAAGTGGCTGACCCCCCTATTCCAAATTTTGAAAACAGGGTGACCCCCCTATTCCAAATTTCGAAAACAGGGTGACCCCCCCCCCCGCACGCGACAACTGTAAAACAAAAGGTGGACACAAATTATATATATATATATATATATATATATATATATATATATATATATATATATATATATATATATATATATATATATATATATTATTATATTTTGAATACATTTATATTTTAAATACATTTATATTTTAACAGTCATTCTGTGTTTTAAAGAAATTGTTGACATGTCAGTTGTAAGATAGGAATTTCAAAGCGTCAATCTTAAAGTTTGAATACAGTACATTTTGAATGAGCTGTGAATGTATTTCACACTTTCTATGCTTAACCAGATGTCCTGAACTGTTGTACAGAAATGGATGTCAATCATTAATATCAAAGAGGAAAAAGCAGTAAATCAAAAATTTTGATGGGTGTTAAGACTTGCCAACCATCCAATTAAATCTCCTGAGGAGCCATAGAGAGGCATTTTAGCCAAATCTGATGTGTGCAGTGTCTGAGATGACCTTTTCTTGTAACATTGAAACCATAAAAGCACTGCTAATAATGACAAAAACTGTCTTTTTTAACTGTTATTTTGGTCATAAAAAAGCATCATTCTACAGAAATACTGATACACAAGGAAAACAGTTGCATCAATGAGAACGATAGATATCTTGTCATATTTCTATCTCTAAAATAAGTCACTGTATCAAATATATATTGTGAAATATTTGTGCATGTTGCTTTCTCATACTGAATTCTCATAGAGAGAACAGAAAAGTATCAGGAATTTGTCTTGCTTATCATATGAAATGCAGATTTCATAACGGTACACTTTCACTTAGCAAACATCAAGATATCTCTGGCATATATCTCTGATTTATTAAAGTATGGCGCCCGAAGGGCGCGGAGAAAAATATGAAACATCCTGATATCTCTGATATATATGTCTTGTATATTAAAGTCATGCACAAGGGCGTGCTGAAAAATGTCTGATATATTAAAGTAATGTGCCTGAAGAGCATGCTGAAAAATATTGAACATACAGATATCTCTGATAAAAATGCAACTGAATGATGAAATTTGAGGCTGACACGATGCATTTTAGGCAATGATGAGCCTGTGTCGAAATAAAAAAACACACTGACCCCCCTATTGGGCATTTCAAAAACATGGTGACCCCCCCCCTATCACCAAAGTCAAAAACAGGGTGACCCCCCCCCCAGAATCCACCGCCCCCCCCCCCAAGGCCGAAGAAACTGACCAGTCCCTTATTACCATTGTTTATGTGCAACTTTTGTTAAGACACAGTAACCTAACTCTGAGTATGCTTGTTGTACTTATACAGGTGCAACCTGTGTTTCCAAGCATTGCTTTCAACGTACTTAATGAAGAGCACAAGAAACAGTGACTGCATTGTGAATGTAACAGATGGTTTTTCATGCTGGTGACTCATAAACCGACGGGAAAGTTAAAGTTTATGGCGATTGATCTATGTTGTGTTTTTTTTTTCTGTGTTTGATTGGTTAGCGGATTTTGTCTTTCCATGACTTTTTTTGCTGGCTGGCTGGTAGGTTTTTTAAAAATCCAAGGACGGCAAACAAAGAATTTCTTTACACGGCCTAATTCTGAAAATACTCACATATCAAGATGTCGTTCTGCTATTTCTATATCCTGTAAAAGTTCCTCATTTACTTTGAATTCTAGTCGTTTTGGATCTGGAAGATTAATGGGAGCAGATTTTGGAACATTGCCCACCTTTTCTCTGAAAGTAAAAAAAGGCTGTTGTTTTTATGTGTTGCATTGCTCATTTTGTAAAAACATTAGATGTAGGACAGCGGAGCAAACATCAAATATTCCGCAAAATGATTGAGAACTACAGTTACCTTTCAGGATGAAAGTTTTACTTGTGACTTTGTACATTTGAATGATTTTCACTTGATAAAATAGCTCCATGCATTTGTTGTTCGTTTACCCTCTATACACCTGCTATACCGTTCAACTTATATCCTATGGATAAATGGATGGTCAAAAGTTCCAATTGAGGTATCACAATCTCACCCTACTAATCACACAAACTATGAACATCTAGCTGCAATTTAAAGGTAAACAGTCACCTGTAATCTAAATATACCCATACATGGTCAAAGGGCATTCCTTGGTATTAAAAATGCCCATGTGAGGGCGCTGTTTTAAAAAAGCGGCCACCCGCTTAAAATCTATGATTGGTTAGATTTTCTTTTTGCATGGTAACTGTTGCAAAATTAGAACAGGTGACAGTATACCTTTAAGTTCATTGCCCCTTGAGCAAAGATTCTAGTCTTATTTTATTCCAATTTTTCCAGGCCATTGACATAATTTTCTAATATTACAACACATGAGACAGAATGTAATTTAATGATTTTGTGATTCCTTGATAAGGTGTCATACGCCTTGGGGATAGATATTCAGGCTCTCACATTTTTCCAGTACGTCTCTGGTCTGCCACTTGTAGGGGCTCATTTTAAAGCTTTTGGTGTAAGAAATATTTTTACCATCTTCGTTTTTCAAAATCCATGAACACTTTAAATGTTTCCTTTTCAACACTGAAGAATACTCGCAATGACCCCAAATGAACAATTTTGCAAATCATCATAATGCTAGGAGTCAAGTTGCTTTGAAAGAGATAGGGAGGCCCCCTAGGAAAACCTTATTGTTTTCGTATGAAGATAGGGCCCGATGAGTCTACTTTTTTAATTTTAATTTACCATAGTACAGTAAAGAAATGGTACTTTGCACAGAGCAAGGCTTCAAACGGACACAATATCAGCCCTTTTGTATAACTCTAATGTTTCTCAATGGTAAAATTGGAAACTACCAAGTTGAAAGGGTGAAAGATTTAACCTGTTCATCCCAATTCTCTGTAACCAGATCCATCCTAACCAATGACAACAATTGGGTTTGGGTCAAAGGGTCAATGGTTTATTGTCGAATGTGTACTCACACGAAAGTAAGACTGTGATCCAGCAGAGATATCAGTGGTGGTCCCTCAGCTTGGGCATGTTCATAGGAGATGCCGCAATTTCCTTCTGTGCCCACTATAAACTATACCACCAACAGATCAGAAGAAAACAGGTGGGGAAAAATATTACAATTTTTAATCAAATTCCTTAATATGTTGCTCAAGAAATTATCAAATCGAATTATCATTTATTTATTAATTGAAGAATATTTTCACATATTTCAGACCCTCACACTCAGTAGACATCTACTAGTCCATGCTAATGACAATTTTTAGCAATGCTTTAAGGGCCAGGTCATTTCAGTGTTATCTAAAATAAATTGATCAACTTGATGAATATTTCAATGGTAAAATAAGTGCTAACACCATGTATATACACAATATCAACAAGGACTAATACAAGAACCAGGGATTGAGGACTGCCCCTTTATGACTTACCAGCGGAGCTTAGTGTGAAATATACATAGTACTTGGCATATTGAGCTGACTTTGATGTAGGGTTTGACCTCAGATCCAGCAAGCACGCCAATGAAAATTTCAAACTTACTGTACAAGGCTTTTGTATATTTACCCATGGTTTTAAGAACAAGTCATTGACAATGACATAGATCCCATTGTAATTGGGACTTTGCGACTGGAAATGACTAAACATTGAAGTCGATATGATGTGCACAAAAAAAAAGGAATGCGGGTACCCAAGCCCTCTCTGTGACTGATGCCCATATTGGATTGGATTGTAAACAATTAGACATCAGTAATAGTATAAATGGCATACGGTTATGTCCTTTTACCAATTGGACAGAATTAGGTATGTCATGCCCTGGCTTTTTAAATGTCAAAATTAAACAAACATGGAAGAAACCGGTCCAAGCATGTCTGAGTGATGGCTCTTGACATAAAAAGTCAGAACGCCAGATGTGAACCAAAAATGTCCTCATGTTCAGTACAGAAGAGACTTCCTTTGTATGATTAACATCTGAAGCAAATGTCATCAGATTTAGTGCAGTCATTCAGAATATAGATCTCTCATTACAAACATTGTTTTCCTGTTCAGCCAATCTGAGCTGCCACCCTAATCACAAAAGGTCATTAAATAAGTCAATAAATAATTTATCAACAGGATGTCACCATTCACTTTTACACTACTGGAAGATCAACATCTGTACCATGATAAAATTTGATGCAGGATTTCTGGACGTATCACACTAATTAGGAAAAGTCATTAAATATCCAAATTAGAAATTAATTAACATGATACTGATAAACGTCCTTACACACAGTTAAAGCAACATGAGCTCAACATCTATACCAAGTTTCAACAAATCTGATGAAGCACTTCTTGACGTATCAGCCTAATTATGAAAATTCGTTAAATATGCAAATACGCATTTAATTGATATGATCAATGTTTTTGCATGCCAACACTTTGAGATCAACATCTGTACCGAATTTTATCAAATTTAGTGCAATATTTCTGGACGTAGCACACTAATTAGGAAAGTTCATTAAACACGTAAATAAGCAATTAATTGACAAGATACTGCTGAATGTCTTTGTTCGCTATTACAACACTTTGAGATCAACATCAAGTTTGCTGCAGTATTTCGAGACATATTTCATTAATTACAGAATTTCATAAAATATGCAAATTAGCAATTTGAACACATGAACCTACAAAATGATTTACATCTTTGGTATATGAACATCTTTACAAAGTTTCATGAATTTGAGTCGGTATTTCTTGACATAAAATAGGATTTTTGAAAATTCATTAAATTGCAAATTAGCAATTAAATGACATGATCCTGCTAAATGTGTTTGCATACTGTTACAGCTCTGCTATATCAACATCTGTATCATGTTTCATCAATTCGAGTGGGTATTTTTTGACATAGCACCCTAATTACAAAACATCATCAAATATGGAAATTAGCTAAATTGACATAATCCTGCTAAATGCCTTTGCACAAAGTTACAGCTCTGGTATGTATATTTCTGTAAGAAGTTTCATCAAATTTGAGTCAGTATTTATTGAAATATTAGCGGAATTATGAAATTCATAAAATATGCAAATTAGCAATTAATTGACACAATACTGGCAAATGTCTTTGTGTGCTATTAGAGCTGTGTGTGACCAACATGTGTACAAAGTTTCATCAAACTTGGTGCAGTCTCTTAAGAAACAGAGCTTTTTTTCAAAAATCACTAATTATGCAAATTAGCACTAATTATGCATACTACACCCAAAACAATGGGCGTGCATATGTATGCCATAGTGTATTATCCTTGTACCAAGTTTGAAAGGAATTGGCTCAGACATGTCCGAGATATCTGCGTGGACGGACGGACGGACGGAACCGAAACCGTAAGTCCCCCTGGACTTTGTCCGGGGCACTAAAAATCTAGTTAAAGCCGCACTTTTCAATCCCAGGGTCTCGCATTAGTGGTGTTTCTCCTCCCAGTCAAACACTTGGCCAGTACGATATTTGATTTCTATAACATTAATTACACAAACTGATCTAACCTTTTGCCACCTTTTGCTAATCCTGCAAGCATAGTTTATACAAGCGTTTGATTGACAATTAATCGATCGGTTCAAATCTCCAACGATCATTGATTCCCCACCACCAACGCTCGAATTTCCTAAAAAATTGTCTTCCAGTCGCGTTAGAATTTGAATATAACCACAGAGTTCGATCGGCAGCAACTTCACGCTGACCGCTTGGCAGTCTGTCTGCGTTTTTGCGGTCAGAAAAAAACCCTAAAAAGTGTCATTTTCTGGAGCGTGTGCCTGCATGTTGCCTGTTTGGTGTCCACTTACACAATGAACGCCGCCATAGCTTCGCGTCCTTTTAAAAGGAGGCTCCGCCTTTAAGAGATTTAGCTGTGTATTGATTCTCTACCCTAAAATTTGCACAGTGACCCCTGATTTTCTGTTTACATTGGTTGAAAGTTTCATTGACGAAAGTTTGAGAAGTCTAAGCACTCTGTTTTAAGGTGCATATAACCTTCACTGAAATTCTCTTCTGAAGAAATGTTTTCTACCTGTAACGTTTTATCGGCCCATCTATTTCCACTGTTTTTAGTGCTACCACCGCCGTGCAACATCTGACACGCCAGTTCACTGAGCCTCTGATCAAGCGGGATGTTGTCTGTGTGTTCATCGAGGCAAAGTACAAATATGGACCTCTCTATTTCTTTTAGAATTTTCTTGTTTGCCTTGTCTGAAAGCAGAGATACATGTACGAAATGTCAGCCCTTGTGTCAGCCCTTTGACAGTGACGCAGTTGAAGTTAAAGTGCCGCAGTTCCATTTATCTCAAGTCTCCAAATGATAATTATTGTAAACACCATTGGTTTGGCAATACACAGGTATGTTGGTGTGAGGACAGTCACCCTCTGGATACACATCTACATTGCACATCAACCCACTCAGGGCATGGGCCAGGTAATAGGGTGAGTGTCAGGTGGATTCACTTCCAGGGGGTAACCATCGTAGAAGCGTTGTACTAAGTCTTACTTGCCTCAGAACAATACCGGTACTCTTAGGAAAATTTCGAAAGTAACAAATGCTGCAATGTGGGCAAAGTGGTAATAATTGACCAAAATTTACAATTTTTATATCATATATATCATTTATCTTTCTTAAAACGAGAAATACCTAATTTTTTGAGTTTCCTGTAGGCTTTGCCCCATGTGTTCCTGTGTTCAGTGGTGAGAATACCGACTGGTCTTGCCCTCTTGGGTGACATGTTGATAATCTTCTCCAACTGTGCAAACAGCTCATCAATGCCAAGAGGTTTACCGCTTGGGTAGTACACGTCTAAGGTAAAAAACTAAATCAAGAATAAACATAAGAAAATGTCAGATATTAACAACAACTATTGATGAATTACATTGACGAACATGGCAGCATTCTGACAAAGGTGTAGAAAAATGTACATATACCTTCACACATGCAAAGATTAGCATGTGACTTTCAAACACCCACCAATGACAGACCACAGTTACTTGAAACTGGTCATGTGACAGTCACATGGGTAACAGTTATACTCACGTGGTTATTATGTATGACTATGATGTGCTTAGGTGCATTGGCCTTGTTGCCTGGATACACCACAACAGAGTCTCGCTTGGGGCCAGGGATCCGACATGAAGACAAGATTTTGTAGTATTGGTCCATGCATAACGGCTGTCCACCCATCATGTCAATTGGAAGATTTTCACTAGCGAGAGAAAACAGAAAAAGTAAAGGCAGGGTTAAATTGTTTATTCATGCAAAAAAGGTGAAAAATGAACATCGACAAATTCTAAATACAGTGACTCCCATTGGCATGAAATAATTCTTTAAAGGGGAAGTTCACCAAGGATGATTTTTACATATGTGCTAGCTTTGTGGTCACTTACCCTGGAAAAGGCTGTGCATTTTTACATTAACTATTGTTTATACTGAGTATCCTTGTATAAACGTTGAATCACTTATAATAAAGTGTCCACTGTCAGATTTTGTGTTGCTGTTTACTGCTAACTACCGAATTCACCACAACCTTCAGGAATATATGGTTATAAGAATATAGTCAGAACTATCACTCCACTCCATTGTCAAACGACCGGGAAAGCTTGTGGTAGATTCGGTGGTTAGTAGTAAACAGCAACACAAAATCTGACAGTGGACAGTTTATTACAAGTGATTCATCGTTTATGCTAGGATACTCAGTATAAATAATAGTTACGTAAATACGCACAGCCTGGTTTGAGCGTGGGTGCGTCGACAATGCAATACCCATCGGAAGATGGTCCCTTCCATATCACGTGATGCAAGCTCCAGTCCTGGAGCTTTTTCCCATGATTCAAATTACATTGAGTTGGTGAAGCACTAAAATGCAACTTCCTGTACTATTTTTATCGGTTTTTGTAACACATCGCGCGAGTTATAATGGCGAAAATAGCTTTTCCGGGGTAAGTGACCACAAAGCTAGCACATATGTGAAAATCATCCTTGGTGAACTCCCCCTTTAAGTTGCCCAATAGCCTTCCGAAAATAATCTTGGTGTTTATTAATGTTGGCCATTTTGCTGTAACTGTCACATGACTATTGAAAACATCCACATGACCATCACATGACTTTTGACTCTCTCACCTGTCTACCATCACTTTGTAATCCAGGACACCAGCAATCAATTTAGATGCAAACCTGAATTATAGAAGAAAAAATACAAAATGTCAAAGTCAAGTTTTTGTGATATCACATCTTTAGTCACTTTTCTCTAGACAGTATTATGGTTTTGCAATGCTAATCATGTCTGGTGCCATGGTGATCAGTAAAAAAGATTTGACTCTACAAAACTTTCACCTGCAACAACAGTTACAACTGGTTGCTGTACATTTGCATATATTTCATATATGGTAAAAACAGGAAAATCAGTCATGTTTATTCAAAAAATGTCAGCAGTGGCATACAGTATTGGCAGTGCACTTGGTTACTGGAGTGAATTGTTGCTACTATAATTTAATACCTGCCACCAACGTCTTTTAACTGAAGCAACTGCAAGTAGGTCTCAACTGTACATGAGGAAGAATGCGCAGGGGAATGCAAATCTAGTGGAATAAGACCCACGACCAACTAATTTTTCACCCAGACCTGTGAGATCTGGTTGACATGACAACGCGAATGAGATACCAGTGTATGATGAAAGCCAGTTTGGGTTCTAACGGGCAGATACATGTACATTCTAGTGACATGATAAAACAGTGTGAAGAGCCTAAAAGATTAGCCGTGAAGATGATAAAATATACTTCCTAAAAGTTCAGTCCTCACAAACCCTGTGATCGGAGATATTGAAAAAGAACTTATCTGCTTCAAATTGGGAATACTTAAGGATATCTTACATGTATTTGCCAGTTTATATTTTTCTCACATTTTGCCAATCATGTCAACATATCATATACAGAGCGACAGACCTGAGTTGTTCCTTTTGGTCGGCAAAGTCTTGCAGAGGAAAAGCTATGCCAGGAGTTGAATTGATCACCACTGGCGACCTGATGTCTAGGTATGCCGCATGTAACCACCATTCTGACAACTGAGAATGGATAAAAGTATTATTTAAAAATAATACAAGGCATGCATCACCAAACTTTGAACATTTCTGACGCCATTTCAACTATAAGAACACCCATACCCAACATCAAAATGATAAATCGGTGGTTTTGAGGACATTGAAAATACTGATTTTGACAAAAAGCTAAAAAAGTGACTTTAAAATAATTAAATAAAAAAAGGGAAATAAAGACTGTTTGAGATATGTGCCTGAGTGACCCTCAGACCAAATTTCAGAAAAAGTTACTGAAGCGTTTCTGAGATACCTCCGTCCACGGCATAAGGCACACTACATACGGCATATACACCGCAACATCACATTAGAGACCCCACAGGGTCCAAAGGACTTAAAAGGGAAGCACAGAAAGTCATTTAAGGAAGCAATAGCTGTAACTCTTGACAATATTCATATTATTTTTGTTCCGTATAACAAATGAGTGTTTATTCATTCTTCTCCCTTAACCCTTTGAGTACCAAAGTCAGTTTTTGTTACCTTCATGAAATATTACCCAGACCAATTTTTCAGATCCAGACTTTTTTCAGATTTTCCCGAAAAATGTTGATCCAAAATGTAGTCAATCAGAAAATCATATCCATTTGGTCAAAAATTATCAATTACAGAAAAAAAATCATGGAAATTTGTAAACTGTTGCAGTAAAATATGGAAAAATTACAGCACTTGCTAACTCAAAACACTGTGTACAGAAAGCAATGTTATTGTTTGCAAATGAATTACAGTCCAGACTATAATATAGATGTCAACAAATACATTGGACACATAGGTTGTATTGACATGTGAACAAAAGGCATTCCAACATGATTTCGGAAGTAGGACATACTTTATTTTAGAGACAGAAAAAAATACAGCAAACTACGTCATTAAAAGTTTTAGACAGTGAAACTTCAATAACTCAGATTTGGACAGCCTTTAATCATGAGTTTTCAAATGCAAGATCTTGCTTTACAAATGATAATCATGTCACAGAAATTTGTGCTATCTCAGAGGGGTGTGTGCAGTTACAGTCATGATATCAGCTGTCGATATCAGTCTGTCAGTTTTCTCTCAAAATCTGCCACCACAGGGAACACAAATTGCGGGGCCTGTCAAGCAACAAGCATGTACATGAATATCAACAATTTTATCTCATTCATGCAAGATTTCTTTGTTAATCCTCATGACATATACGGTTCCTTGACTTTCAAAACACAGCCAATATTTGTACTCCATAACTCATACATTAATCATGACAGATTACATTACTGATTTCATTTTTCAAGGCCACTGTAATAAAATGTCCCATTCTTCATTGTATTAAAGTAATGAAATCAAGAAGTGCATGTTCTTCAGCAAATATTTAGATCTAATGATAAAAGTCTGTGTTTCAGTAACTAGACTGGTCACTTGATAAGATTTAAGGCTGAAATCAACTGGTCTTCCTTCTTTGGTAATTTGAAATGAAGTACTAGAACACACTTGTCACATCATATCCCTGATTAAATTGCTTCTCTCAGACTATGTTATTAAGCTGTCAGTTTGTAAGTTAGGTAAAAAGATTAGCAAGCAATTTCATGGAGAACAGACGCCAATTCACTTACCCAACTCTCCGTTTTCTGAGCTCTCTGCCAGAGTTTCATCTGAAGTCTTTCCCCTAGTCCGCCTGGTTTACCAAACTTATCAACAATCTGGCAAGATGACAACACAACATACATGTCATTGTTTTTTTAAGGCAGGAACCCCGGTAAATGTTACTGGGTCCCCCGTCATTTTACCGGAGCTCCCCTTGGTATATCAATGCAATCACATTTAGGGACAGCACAATGCTATCGGGTTTCCCAAATCATTTACCAATATTCTAGAACCTTAGTAAAAACACTGCATGTGACAATTGCAACTTTTTTGGTATCAATGATTTCAGTGACAATTACGCGTTCGGTATGTGAAACCATGAATCCTTCCTGACATTGAAATAGAAGATTTAACCCCTTTAATCACTGCATATTGGTAGAATCCCACTGTTTTCTTGGGAAAAGTTGGACCTCTTTACGGGAACATGGGTGTGGAAGGGTAAAAACACCTCTGCTTTTACCTTCAGAAATGCAGCATCTTTTCTTTGGATCAAACTTCACTATGACAGAAGGGACACATATGTGACTTTATCTAAGAAACATCTCCTGAGATATATAAACTGCTGCCACAGAAAGTGAAAAATGGGCCAAAAATTATATCATCACTGATTTTTGAGCTATAGAAACTGCACAGGATTAAACTTAAGGGACCGTTCAGCTTTACGGCCGGGGGCGGCAAAATCCAGGGGGGTCATCCTAATTTTGGAATCCGCGAAGGGGGGGGGGTCATCGCTTTTTCACTGGTAGGAAAGGGGGGTCACCACATTTTCAAAAACATAATACCTACAATAATGTTCACTTTATGCCATGGCCATGATCGACCCTCTTTACCGGCGGGCCGCCTTCGGCGGCCCACTACAATAAATTGATTTTATGTATTACCCATGACCCTCTTAACGGGCAGACGCCTTTGGCAGCCCACTCCAATTAGGTTTACTTCGTGCAACGGCCATGATCGACCCTCTTTACCGGCGGGCCACCTTCGGCGGCCCACTACAATAAATTGACTTTATGTAATAGCCCATGACCCTCTTAATGGGCGGACGCCTTTGGTGGCCCACTCCAATTAGGTTTACTTCATGCAATGGCCATGATCGACCCTCTTTACCGGCGGGCCCGCCTTCAGCGGACCACTACAATCAATTGACTTTATCGAATAGCCCATGACAATCTTAACAGCTGGACGCCTTCAGCGGCCCTGTCCAGTACAGTTTACTTTATGCAATGGCCATGATCGACCCTCTTTACCGGCGGGCCGTCTTCAGTGGCCCACTACAATAAATTGACTTTATGTAATAGCCATTGACCATCTTAACGGCCGGACGCTTTCAGTGGCCCTGTCCAGTAAAGTTTACTTTATGCAATGGTCATGATCGACCCTCTTTACCGGCGGGCCACCTTTGGTGGCCCACTAGAATAAAGTTGACTTTACGTAATGGCCCATGACCCTCTTAACCGGAGGGCTGCCTTTGGCGAACCACTCCAATAAAGTTTACTTTATACAATGTCCATGGACATAAGTTGTCTATGGAAATGAAGTTAAAAATTGTCTTACAGTCGTCCTAATTAACAGACTTTTTCATGTATGTGGCTGAGAAGTTTGTGCACTGACATCTCTGCTACATGAATAAAGTGCGCCGCGTACCGGAGTTCAAATCCAAACCGTGCGGGTAAATTTGACATATGGGTTTTTGTTATTTTTTTAGCGGGGAGGGGGCCATCAAATTTTTTCATCTGACAAAGGGGGTCATCTTTTTTTCACAAAAAATGCAGGGTTCTATATTTTTTTGAACACCGGCGACAAGATTTTGCTGCCCCCCCCCAGGCCGTAAAAACTGAATGGTCCCTAGACAAAAGTTGAAAATGTGCGTCCTCACCTGTTTAGTATTTGTGTATTCATCCTCTGAAAGCAGTGGTTGCACTGCAAGAAGGTACTTGTATAAGGTTTGCTGTAATGGCGGCACTGGTAACTTGGGCAGCGTACTTTGATGAGACAGGTACGACTTCATTATCATCGGGGCCTTGGTCGGGGCCTGTGCTGGCTTCGTCATCTTGGTGGCCGTTACAGCCCCCTGCTTGAACTGAGGAAAACACAATAAAACAAGGAACGGTAAGACATCAGACAACAATAACTACCCATCCCATCCCATCACTTGCAATGTTGTAAACAACAGTCCTTGTACAATGAATTGTCATTTCCATGACTGCTGTTTTTTCGACTTTTTTCAAGAGCAGTGCACGTTCTTCAATTCTTTCTGCAATTTTTCTTTCCACAGCAATACCACTTTGCCATAGCAAATTAAAAGAGTAAGTAAATGTAATGGGTGGTAGTGGCAACTACACCAAAACTATATGCACATAAGCTATTGCAGCAATAGTTAAAGCACAAAGGCAAAATTTACTCCCATTTTCATGGAGCCGGGACGGTGGGAAAGAAGAGCTCCATTCAGAGACTTATATTTTGCACTTCAAGGTAAGTTTAGGCAAATTTTTTAGTCTTTTTCATCATGCTCCATGTATCTACCAAACAATGCTGACTACCAAGCTAGGCGGAATGAAAATAATGGTAGTATCATCAAGGTTACCTGCTACTGCTGTGAAGCAGAACAGAGAATAGGGTAGCCAACTTCAGAAGTGTCTCTATGTCTACGGTAGAACCTTGTGAACGTTGTACTATCTGATCAATCTGCAAGTTGCAGAATCTGTGCTAATGTTGCTCCTTTGTGTAGAGCTGCTGAACAAGCTGCTGCTCTAGTACTGTGTGCCTTAAAATGACCAGTGTCAATATCAGCATCGGCCATAACTGTTCGTACCCATCTGGCTATTTCTGTGATGTGACTGGGTGATATGGCTTTCTGAATGACAGAAAAAGCTGTGATGGCTGGCTCCCACCCTTTGTGACTGCAAGGTCTCGGTAACGGCGTGTTCTGTAGATGTACTTCTTCACGTAGTGTCTCACATCTAGAGACTTATCTTGAAATCTAAAACACTTAACAGTTTTACAAGGTTTTGCAACTGACGAAGTCTTTGTCAGCTGCGGAATAACGAACAAAATAAAGTTATCAGTCATATAGCAAAACCTAATATCCAGACTGGCAAGCGTCTGACCTCTATTTGAGGATGTCAGCGCGATCAACATAACAGTCTTGAAAGTTAACTGTTGTAAACTCAACATTGAACTTGGGTGTAGAGACTTCAGATAACGCAATACCTTGGTAACATCCCATGTAACAAGATACTTCGGAACAGGACGAATATGAAATATTCCCCTAAAAAAGTCAATAATAGCAGAATGTGAACCAATAGACTTCCCATCCATTTTCAAATGTGCTGATGAAATGGCAGCACGATAACCATTCAGGGTACTGTAGGTAAGATGTTTCTCATGGAAAAGTTCTGTAAGAAATTCCACTATAAGTGTCACAGGACATTAAATCGGATCAACATTCCGTTCAATACACCAGCTTGCAAATTTCTTCCATTTGAAATCATATTGTCTGGAAGTGCGTTGACGGACTGCCTTGATGAGGATTTCTGTAGCTCTTGCTGAAAAACCTAGACTTCTGTAATGTCGCCTGATAGCATCCAAGCGGCAAGTGGTAACAGATTTACTCTGGGAGGTCTCCCCATGTGTGGTCCTAGTAACAGCTAGGTCTCTGTGTTCTTGGAATAGAAGTGGATGTTGAAATGACAATTGTAGTAATAGTGGATACCATGGTCCTTTTTGCCAAACTGGTGTTATCATAACAGCCCTGGCCCGCGACACTATGATGAACTTCGCTCTGTGGCGCATAAAAGGGGAATGACTGCAGCTGTGCAGGGCACCCTTATTAGAATTCAGTGCTCAGTAATTGGGAACGGCACCATCTATTGGTGAAAATGGGAAGACATTGTGTGGTAGATACACAGAGCGTAATGAAAAAGACTAATCCTACATCTGGTTTATAATTCTCTGACCTTTGTCTGATGTGCTGTAAAGTCTGCCGTTTCAGGACTTTGGACTTTCCTCGCTAATTAGCTTGATAACAGAGGACAATATATCGATAAACTATTTAGATTATATCTAGATGTGCGCCAAGGAGTTACAGAAGGGGAATATAAATTTTACTATAACCCAAACGGGATTCGAACCCCCACACACTCACGGCAACATCGCCTAGCTGCTAGGCCTCACACAAAACCAGTCGGCCACTGCTTCCAACCCAAAAGAGTTGGTCACAGTAACCGACTTAGATGTTTCAATTCTGTGCACGACCGAGCAACACGGTATGCGTGGAGCAGACGACACACAGACACAGTACACACACAAAGTACACACACATATAGTAATCGGAAAAGCACGAAGCTTTTTTACTGAGCTATCAGACAGACTCGGGACAAGTAAATATCCACCAGCAGAACTGTCCACTCAGGTTAAAGAAATGTAAATTTTATTAACATATGACTATAGGAGGGCCTCGCGTCAGGTATGAAAGGGTATGACTATAGAGGGCTCAATTGCCTCAGGTCAGGTATGAAAGGGTATGACTATAGAGGGCTCAATTGCCTCAGGTCAGGTATGAAAGGGTATGACTATAGAGGGCTCTATTGCCTCAAGGTCGGGTACGTAAGGGTAAGAAATAAACTATAAACTAAAAGACTACAAAGCTGAGGAGTTTATCACAAAGTTTTCAAGCCTTGTAAGACTTGAAGGAGAAGAATGCACCCTGAATGCATTTGTATGATGATCTTTGTAGTTAAATGACTGATTTTTTGGGGTTTTTTCAGACAAGTTGCATTGTAATTTTAACGCATTCACAGTTATGTAGATTTGTTTTATTTGCGACCTTGTTGAAATAAACAAATTTAAGTACGGGTAAGACTATAGAGAGCTCTGTTGCCTCAGGTCAGATACTATATAAGGGTAGCTCAAACATCATAATGCAACATCAGACATACTCAATATACAGTATCACTTCCTTTGTGAAATACACAGTTTGGAATACTAAAAATTAAGCTACTCTTGATGGGATTAAAGTTACCCTCCAATCCTATGTATGCAATTAAAATGCTATCTTTCTTCAGGGATGAAATGTCGTATTTCACTTATAAGATGATGAACAATGATGAGCATTTTATCACAAAGTTTCTCAAGCCTTGTAAGACTTGAAGGAGAAGGCTGTGTCCTGAAGGATGAGGCTGCATCATGAATGCATTGATAATGAAGATATGGGTTTTTTTGACATTTTCTTTCTCTTCTCTTTAGTTAAACGACTATTTTTTTCAGACATGTTCGCTCGCTTAAAACATTCACAGTTATGTAGATGTGTTTTATTTGCCACTTTCTTGGAATAAATTTATCTTTTTCAAAACAAAAGGGTAGCTCAAACCCCAACTAGGACTGCCAACTGGGACTGCAAGTTTGCTCAAAATGCACTCTAGGACCTTTCCCAGTTGGCCTCTAGGACCGGTTTAGTTTGCTTCAACGACCAGTGCCAGTATCCTTCAACGACTGGTCCCAGTTGGCCTCAAGGACCAATCCGAGCTTGCTTCCAGGACCAGTACCAGTTCGCTTCCAGAACCAGTCCCGGATGCGTACTTCGACGTATGTGGGACTATTATGATTGCACCGTATACAAATGCTAACAATAATCTGCAACACTAATGTACAAGAGGTGCTGAAGATTTTGAGGGCACAATGTCACAATCGCAATGATCGTCAACCAGATTGTGATCAAGAAAAAAGTGCAAAAACTGTGGTTTAGTTCCGCGGCAATCAAATTTGGTGATGGGCGATGTTGAAAGTCACTAACCAAATAGGGCAAATCAAAATTACAAACGCCGTGAACAAGTACAGGAACATCATCAAACTGGTGAAAATCTATACTGAAGACAGTTAAGCGATTCACAAATAAAACATCTTGCTGATACTGTAATCATGGTCATCTTTTTATTTCTTCCATTACATGTATAGTATAGTTTTAGTTTTATTTAGGGGCAACAGAGCGGAAGGACGGTGCTGGGTTGTTGAAGTTTTAATCAACTACTGACAACCTGAATGGCCCCCAAATCTCCCTTAGATTTCCTCGAGTAGGAATGATTTACAAGACTGCTATCTTGTAGCAAGAATAACGAATTTATGGTTCAAATTACACAACGCGCACTATAAAGCACTTTGTTGAGGTTCTGTGAGACATTGGCCAGTAAAGCACCAAAACAAAGCTTTGCTGTTTCACTGGAAAGAGTCGAAGGTTTCTCGAGACTGATTAGTCTTGTTTGCCATCTACGAGGAACTGCATCAACATTTCATGAAAATGACGAGAAATTGAAATATGAGTATTCTGGTTTTGACCAGAAGTGAATGCGTGTATAGGAGCAGTCTTGGAAGTGAACAGGGACCAGTACGTCCTGGAATGCATTTTGAGCCAACAGGGGGTCCCAGTTGGAAGTTTGAGCCATCCTTACATACCTCCTTAGGGTAAGTAATATAAAAAGGTGATGTGTACACAATGTGCACGTACTAGGACTAGACTGAAAACTTCAGGCCGGAGCGCGCACACAACTGAATTTTTCAGTCTATACAAGGACCAGCCTACCAGCCTATATCAAGAAACTTCAACGAAGGAGGTTTTCATTGTTTACTAAGTGTAAAAATAGCAATTAAAATAATTTTGGGCAAAAATATGTCGGAAGGAAAAGTAAAAGCTGTTCATCAAATGCCCTCCTACTATGATTTCAAATTTCCTCTCTGCCCTCCCCACGATCAAAACTCCCTAGTGACCCTCTCCCCATCACAAGAGTTCCCTCTTTCCATGACAAGTTCTTCACTGCCCTCTCATCAACATATGGTTTTTTTTGTCCTTCGCACTAAAGTGTGCCATCTTTCAGATTTGAAAGTACTTTTTACTTTGGACTGAAAATCTTATTCACAATTTGCTCAAATATTTCCCTTCCAACTGACAGAAAAGAGCCGCCCTCTACATGCACATACAAGATGGCTTCTTCCTGCCCACATACATAAATATCTGGCCTCCTGCCACTGAACCACTTGCAAATACCTTTAGACGAACACTTTCAATTGGCTAGCCCGTGTGTATAAGCCGTACGGTGACTTGGGAAGTATCCTTATGAAGAAGCCATCATATTTGTGCTCTACAAATAAAGCTGTCATAACTGAAGCAAACGTCTACGATTATAGACTGAATCACCCTCCTAAATTCCTGTTTCACATGGGCCAAGACATTTTGCACCAAAATCAGGTCTAACCACACTACTATCTGTTCTATTTTGTACAAAAGCACTTTGCTAAGTACCACCTCATCCTGAGACAACTTCACCCAAGTGCCAACACAGTTTACACCAACACATGTTATTGGACTGAGCAAGTTTAATTTAGTTTAGTTTACATTACCTGCAGAAAGCTACCTTAGAGTTACAATTAAAGACCCATTCTGTTTCTTATGCTCTGTGTACAGGATTGCATGCACCCCTCCATATCTTTTGTTTACTCATGGAGCTACCAAAAGAGCTCAATGGTTTACCAAATCTGAGTTAGCTATTTGTGATTTAAATACACAGTTCAAGGGGGCAAAGAATGGGTCCTGACCCTTCTTTTCTATCTCTGCAAAAATTGACAGGTTATTCATGAGCAGGAGAGTTTGAAGCGAAATGGTGTTGGGGCAAGGTGACTTGAGGGGTGAAGTAGTTTCGTTCCAAAGTGGCTTTGGTGTGAAAATCATGTGGGATGAGGTGGTGACTGGTGACCTGGTTTTGGTGCAAAGTGACCTTTATGTTTCTTATGCTCTGTGTACAGGATTACATGCATCCCTCCATATCTTTTGTTTACCAAATGTGAGTTAGTTATTTGTGATTTAAATTCAGAGTCCAAGGGGGCATGGACAGGGTCTTGACCTCGAAAGACCTAGGAAGCCATATAAATTCCACATTGTCAACTCACCTCAACTTTATTCAGAAAAATAAAGTGAAGTTTATGTAATAAAGTCTCTTCCATATTTATTTCATTCAAAAAGCATTGAGTATAAATGCAATAGATGAATTTGATTCCAGCAGGTTGGATGTTAAAATGGATGGATAAGGGAATAATTTAGGGAATTGCTTAGGTTATGCATCAGCTGCAGACAGACATGGCTGAAATAATATCAACGTCGTAAATGGACTTTGAAAATGAAGAGAGCTTGCCATTTTATAGGCCAAACCAAATACAACAAGCTTAGGAACTATCTGTGTATTAACCTAAAAAATCCTAATGATAAGTGCCACTACACTATGCCACCCTACAAATTGCAGAGAGCTGTTTAAAAATCTATACAGTATACTGATGTAATAATAGTTTGTTCTTATTGTTTGCCAGTTAACTGTTGTCTTAATGTGTGTGTGAACTGATATTGTGAAAAATACTGTTCTTGTCACAGACCAGAGGAAATACACTCCATTTTGCAAAACACTTTTTACGAAAAATCAAGCTGGCTTATGACTAGTAGTAATGTGCCACACAGAATAGTACTGTTCATGGTTACAGGTTTGTTAGAAAATATACCTGTATCAGCGTATATGCAGGACATTGGACACTGTTACATGACAGGAGGACAAATTTGAGCATGGCTGTTGTTGCAGCTCGTGTCTGAGCTGTTAAGAGTGTTTATCATAACATTGGCAATCGCCTATTATTTTGTATGTTCATTTTTGCATATTGATAGATGAATCTCAGCACAATCATCAGACATCATTTGCAAACAGCCCTATTGGTGTTTTTCATTTTCTCGATCACAAGCCGTTTCTCTTGACTGTGTTTCTGCAACACAGATATAATATGGTTGGATAGCTCTGCATGGCAGGGCCGTGTTGTTGTTATCAGCTGCATCTTGGAGACACAGCCGGTAAACAATGCATGGCCCTGCCACACAGAGCTAATGGCTGCAGTGCTGTGAATGTAAGATTTTGTTGGCGGTCTGTCATCCAAAAGATCCAACATCAAATCTTAATTTAATGTTCAACAGTTTAACATTGTAAAATGGATGTTGTTGTCTCCTAAACATTATCAGTTGTGATAAGTGTAGTGTAATGAATAATGTCATGACAAGGTCACAGTATTGATTGTACAATATTTAGCCGACATGGAAACATTTTTTTTCACAACAGCTGCAGGTAGGTTGCAACACATACAACTGGGGACAATGTTAGTAAACCCATTCCATTTCACTGTTTACCTAACTATTCTTATTGATGTTATGTGGCCATGTGTTTCACCAGGGCGATAGATATACTACCGAGACTATGCCGCTATTCTGAGGCTATTTGGCCGACTCATGCCTTCGCTTAGCTGCAGTACAGTAGCTCGAGGTTTTGCCTGGGTATTTGGGTCGGACGGCCGTCCGACCAAAATACCCAGGCAAAACCTCGAGCTATTGTACTGCAGCTATTTCACAACATGCCAAAAACAATGTCTGGCGCACTTGCAAACTTACAAAGTTCCGAGCGACGACGCTTAACATGGCTGCTCCTTGTATTAAATCGTCTTCGACCGGGACAGTTCTTAAGGTAAGTGAGTCCTCAAAAGATAGATAACCCTTGTACCTGTACGTGTCGACTGTGATGCGCTGCATGAATACATTTCACCCATAGGCGTTCTGTTGACTGGATAGTTTGTAAAAGTGTAGTTTATGCTACGTTCCGACGTTCTGTTCCGTGGCTAAGCTACGGAATAGACGTCGGAGAGTAGCATGAACTACACTTTTACAAACTATCCAGTCATCAGAACGTCTGCGCCACCACCCCCAAATACGTCTTGCAGCATGCCTCACACGAGTGATCGCTCGCATAGATATACGGCTCTCGTCATCGTATGGTTTCAGAAAACGACAATATGGTAATTGAATATCGTAACGTAACTTAGTTAAAACAAGGAATGTTCCTAGGAAACGATGAAATGAAATGTTTTTAACGTAAAATAAACCCTTAGGATAGTTTAATGTCGCATAATAAGAGGCTCTCATCAGCCAACAGTCAAAAAAATATATACCAACAAGGTTTTATGCGGTAAAAGTAACTCGCGCCGCCGTGTACCGTTTCAGAAAACGCATTAGATCTATACGGCCTAATAGCAAAGTTTTATAAGGTATAACTACCTCGCACCGGTGCACCGTTACAGAAAACGTATTATACAATAGTTTAATGACGTATTATAAAAGGCTCTCATCAGCCAACAGTTCAAGAAAATGATAATGGCAAAGTTTTATAAATTATAACTACGTCGCACCGGTGTACCGTTACAAAAAACGTATTATACAATAATTTAATGTCCTAAAACTACATCGCACCGGTGTACCGTTTCAGAAAACGTACTATATAATTGTTCAATGTCGTATTATAATTAGCTGTCATCAGCCAACAGTCTCACAAAACGATAATAGCCAAGTTCTACAAAGAATTAGACATCTCATAAATATACTGAATAAATATTGTAGAACCAAGAACGTAGTATTGAGTTCTATATGGAAAATATTTTCTTTCATGCAAGTGTAAGTTTCTACTAACCACAGCACATGGCATTTTTTCTGCATTGACAGCTACAGAAATCACAAATTTTACGTATTGAGGATTTCATTCACTGGCATGAGATATGTTGTTGCAAAACGAAATGATCAGGAGAATCTTGCGATTTGTAGAACCCAGAAAATATATTAAGTCACATGGCTGTTTGAGCGGTAGAGTAATTATGGTCAGTTAGTCTCTGTTTGAAAAGGTTTCATGTGATTGCTTGTGTCTGAAAAAGTTTCATGTGATCACATGTACCGCCATTCACGCAGAGGCTTTATTAAATACCTGTGACGGGTTTTGATTTGTCTTTTGTTCAAAGATTTATTAAATATGCATGTCAGTTTGCAGCTGAACACAAAAATTGTTTGTAGAAGACTTCCAACAACTGACAAGTACTTACATAGGAAGCTACACAAGCGTTTGGACGATAATCTGTTGTTTTGCCTCGGCCTCTGTTTTAAATAAAAGATGCTCTCTACTACCTCCATGGTAGAACCAAGAAATTAATATCAAATGTCAGGTTACTTTAGAAATACCTAATTGCATTTTGCATTTCTTGTCGAGCGGGGCTCTACGGAGGAAATGGTGATCGTGGTAATTATGTTGTTTATTGTCTTTAAGTTATAAGCGAAGGGTATCACGGTGTACATGAGAATTGGTAATGTTTATGCCCACTTTGCAGGTTTTAACAGATACTAATCCCGGCGACAAACATGAATGACTGATTACACAGGTTCTAAATCAGACAAAGAACTGCAACCAGTAAGTTCATGAGGGAAAGCGGAAGCGCAGTTGCGAGATCACTCAGATCGGCGGTGGGAATAATTGGTGTAAATAAGAAAGATATCGACAAACAGGTGCTGCATTGCAATAGTAATCGCACTGTAAGACATTGCAAGACTTCTCGAGTTTAAAAGTTCGTAAGAAAATGTTGGAAATGTAATAAAATAGTCAGAAAATACACGTACGAATTGTATGTCACCTCATTCGGCGGGTAAATGATGAGAGTATAAGTTTCCAGGCAAGACAATAATTAATACGGGAAAACATGACAGTGTTTTTGCATGAATAAGATTTATAAGAAAATAGCTGATAGCCAGCTAATAGCCACCTAACATTGGCTAATAGCGGCTAAAACGGCTATTAGCTTGAATAGCTGAATAGCCAAGGATTTTGGTATCATAGCAGAATAGCTGAATAGCTGTTCAACAACCCCGAAGCAGCTATTAAGTTTCCGTCATTAGGTCACAAACATAATAACTGAATAGCCGCTAATTATCCCTTGAGTCATTGTTGTGAACTCTCTTAGCTGAATAGCTGCTAAATATGTCAAAGCTGGCTATTTTGGCTATCCAGTAATCCAACACCTTTATGGTGTCAGATATACGTAGTAAACTGCACCCTCTTTCGGTGAACTGCATCCCTTGTGGGATTATTATCCCGATAATCCTGCAGACTCGATAATCCTGCAAAATATTCAGGTCACGCGCGGAAGCACATCTTTCTACTGGGCACTTACACACACGTCTCAAGCGAGCAGAGTGTAAGAGAAAGGCAGATAGGAAACTTATTTATTGTTTTCATATTAGTATTTATTGTCCCTGAATAAAACCCTGTGCACTGATGCTCGCTGGAGGATCCGTATACATTCTTGAGCATACAGATATCGCAAGCAAGGATGATACAAATCAAGAATGCCGTATAATCCCCCCCCCCCCCCGAAATCATTATGTAATTGTTACGGCCTTGCACACTCAACAAACTTATTTCTCAAGACTTAACCAGCAGTTTACACTGTACCACAGGGGCACAAGGCATATTTTGAAAGTCACGAATGATTGCCAATCCACCAAATAGTTCCCATTTTGGTTGGGTCGATTAACAGAAAAATCCAGTAACATTTCAGACTTCATGCCTCACTTAGCAATTTACTTTTGTTATACTGGCCAGAGTTTAAAAAGGATCAAATGGTGCTTTACTATACAATAACACACTTTGTCCCCACAAGCAACGATAGACGTATAATATAGTCATTTGTGTCATGGTGACAAATGTATGCCGGACCTAAAGATTTATTTTCTGTCATAATTCATGTTTCATACCTCAGACATCAGCTGTCAGAGTTTGTTTGCTTTAATGTGACCTGTTTTTTCAGTTGACAGGCCTTTACCATGCCTTTGTTAACACTTTAATGGAAGCACAAATTTTTGATTTCAAGTACAACAATTACACCGAAGAGTGACCCAAGAATGATGTTCAATTGCCTCAATGTCACAGAGAAGTTTTTAATGTCACAGGCAGTTTTTATAACATAGATAAGTCATTCATGTTCATCTATAAGTGGAACTAAAGAGTTCATTCTTTGCCGTTTGGAGAGGTAAAACAACTTTAGAAACAGTGAATTGCTTCAAAACCTTCACATTGTATTAGGGTTTAAGGCCGCGTTCAAAAAAAATGGTGAGGGGGGGTTTGGAGGAATCGCTATTGAAATCTTATTTTTTTTCAGATCCCCCCTCAATACCCTCAAAAATTTTCAAGTCCCCCCCTCAATACCCTCAAAATTTTCAAGTCCCCCCCCCAAATTACCATACAGCCGCATATTTATTAGGAATGCACGCAGAGTAAAAAAAACATGTAATGTGTCGTTCTGCACGCAAATGTTCAACACTATCTCTAATCAGCAGGTTGTAGAGCCTAGGACAAGTTCTTAAATTGATTCATTTTTAAATGCATCAGTGAACTTTTTGGATTTCTCAGTCTAAGCCGACTTGAGTTTATCCAACTCTGGCCAGTTCAATGGCACCAGCTGAAAAGCACACAAAATGACAATCATGAGAGAGAGTATGAAAATTGTGTATTCCTAGCTACGTTTAACCAAATTGTGAAAAAATGAGCACAGTGACCTACCAAATTTTTTTTTTCAAAAGTACAAGACATATACAACTTAGATGCCACTTATAAAATGTTTTACAAAATTGACAATACTGGAAGGTTGAAATATTCCATGAAATTAATGTTTTAATCTCAGAAATTTTGGGTGTAATAATGGCAAATTTGATTAAAAATAAAAGATTCCATTTAGTCACACATTTTTCCATTTAAATTAGAGTCTTTACTGTTCAAAGTTTTACTTTTGTGTTATTGGTACAATGAGATGTGAAAATTTCATTCACTGCATGAACTTGGAATGAATGGTTTCATAGATTGATTTTAAGTGATTTTAGAAAAACTGACTTTTCATCGTATATTTGTATAAGATCAATTATGGTGACCCCATCTTTTTTCTCTAATATTTGATTGTTCTGATATGCCAGAATTCAAAAATCCATGGTAACTGTTAGTCCCCTGGTCTTCTATGTGTTGCTCTCTGGCTGGATCTTGTATACAAGTAATTGTATGTTACACTGTCAATTGAGTGTCCTATGACCGAAACTCTTCTTAAACTACATCAGAGTCAGAGCTACATGTATCACTGTCACTGCCAGTATGTAGTGGCAGGGCAGTAGTTGTATTAACTTTTTATTTTGATAATATTTTTGTTCAGTTTATACAATTGTGTTCTTGTTCTATTCCCTACAGAATGTTGAGCTATCCAGTATTCAGCTTGCCAACACAGCCTACGTGTACAATGCATTTGCATCATTCAATTATCACCAATATTTAGACAAACGGGCTTTGTTGACAAACTGTATATTGTGTTTTTCAGCATGCTGTAGAGAGACACCAAGAAACTGTGTTTGATACATTGCATAGAAATATTGAAAAATTATCAACAGTTGTAGCTCCTGCCCCATTACAAGGCCAACTTGTTCTACGAAAATTGAATGGCATTCATACATTTTTAGACTTTTTCGAGATTAAAGACATAAAATATGACAAAACGGTTCTAGATTTTGTTTAATTATTACTAACATTAGAACCATTGGACAACATCAAAATGTTGAGAGTCAAAATATTTTCAGGTCCCCCCCTATAGGCAGAGCAAAACTTTCAAGTCCCCCCCTCGACTACCCCAAAAATTTTCGAATCTCCCCCCCCCTGAATTCCTCCAGCCCCCCCCCCCCCTCACCACTTTTTTTGAACGCGGCCTAATAGTAACTTATAAACTGCAGGATTTGACCAGAGTCAAAAAAGTAGAAAGGTGACAATACTTGTCAGCCTCACTTCTGATTTATTGAAAAATAAGAATGTCAGACAGTCAGGGACGGTTTCAGATTGTCATATAAGTTAAAGAAACGAAATTCCTCCATTTAGACACAGTCTGAATCCCTGCACAGTGTGTGGAGGGATTCGAACTGTTGATGTTTGATATATGGGTTGTTTTTCCGACAATTTCACTGAGAATTATGCTTCCTGTGAAGACTGCAGTATTCAGTGGTGTTTCGTCAACACACACTGAGAGTGAAATGACGAGGTGGCTGTGTGGTTAAAGCAGGCAGATGCTTAGCAAATTGAAAAAAAAACACACACTTTTTTGTCTTATAATTTGTGAAAGGTTTAGGATACAATGCCACTGTTGGTAAATTGTGTTTGGGAGTGAACACAAAAGTATGACACAAACGAATTGAAAACAGTCTTTTTCTCAGGCTCATGTACACACATCTATGGGGCGCATAGTCCAAGAGCGGAATAGATCACAGGGGACTGTGATTATATCAACTTGTTGTCTTGCTTGGTTGGTTTCGTCACTTTAAGCCCCAAATGCAGAAAACGGACGTATGAGAGACGGAACGTCGGAAATTCTGCGCCCGAGACCGAGCATTCTTATAAGTTTGGATTACGTTGACAACAGACGCACACAGCATCCTACGATAACATGCGCATTACGTTCATCAACATTGCATTTTATTTAACATGCAACGCGAACACTAACTTGCGACCCGCTGCAGACACAGAAAGTTGGTCAAGAGTTCAAATCACAATTAAAAGTAACAACTTTTTCGTAAATTTACATAAGAGTAATTGTCCTGGCTGCTTTGGCACACTAAAAATAGATTTGTCTCATTTTGTACCGCTGAGTCCGACCATCGCAACATTCAGTCTTGGTACAGTGAGGTTACAGGCGCTTTGTTTGAATGATGGATAATTTGGACGTTATTGTACCAGTAAAAGCCACAGGCGCTCCTTAGCTGGGTAGTCTGCTAAATAGATCGATTTTCGGCTCGATCTATCGATCCCGTAGTCAATATGCCTGCCACTGCAACCTAAATACTCACAGTGGCAGGCATATCGACTACGGGATCGATAGATCGAGCCGAAAATCGATCTATTTAGCAGACTACCCAGCTAAGGAGCGCCTGTGGTAAAAGCCCCAATAGCTGCAAATCTTTAATAAACCGATCTCAAAATATCCTTAGTTTTCCTAGAGGTTTCTTTGAATAAGACCCATTAGAGACTGAAAAAGTGTATAACGCTGCGGCCATGACTGTCGTGAGTGGCATGTAAATTCAAAGGTTTTAACGTCATTTTAGATTCCCGCCATTTTAAAAAACTTGTTATATGACAGAGAAAATAAAGATTACAACAACAAAATGTTAGCCACCTATGTGATGCATTCAAGAAAATGACATCATACTTGTTTCTGTTATGATCACGATGTATATGTGCAGGAAAATACTTTTTTTGTATTTTCCCGTGGGGCGCCATTTTATGGGCGCGGCACCCATTTATTATTAAACCTGTTAAAACGTGTAGGCATGGTCCAAATCAGCGAGCAGTGATACTTCAAATACACGTCCTTCAGCAAGTACATTTAAACGAACAAACCCTGGTTTGAAAATAAAATCATGAAAATAATGCGAAAGCAGCTATTGGTAGTTTTGAAATAATCCAGACTTGGGATGACGGCAACTGTGATCAACGGTTTTGCGGAGTTTGCTGCCCGATTCAGTGAGAGCTGGACGCTGACACTGCTTGTTGCATTTCGTCGCAGTCACCAGGAATAATCCCATTGTTATTTTGAACATCCTCGTCTGTTACAGCCCAAACTTTGGCAAAGCATTTCTGACATACCGTTACTGTGATGAAGTGTCAATTTATTTGTGTATGAACGAATTAATACTAGCTTCATTTTAAAGAGCTCGCTGAATCAAGCAAGGTGCGCACAAGTGCACGGTGCGCCGTTGCCCTAATGCAATGATTTGTGTACATCAAACACAAATGTGCTGCTTCAGAGGTGTCTTTCGTCATTGACCCAAACTTATTTTCACCAAGAGGTGAGTTACAGACCCATACTTTTATCTGAGTCTCGAAATTCGGACTTTGGTCTTTGAAACAAAGCGGACTGTTTCGGTTAAGTTTATTTTGGTACGTTCAAATGCACCGACTGGGCAGTTTTCGAAAATACTGGGTTAGGGGGCCGTTTTAGCACTGCTAAAACAGTATTTTAGCATCGGTGGAATGAGCTCTCGCCCGATCAGAATCATGACAGCCCTGCGCCCACACAGAACTTGACGGGGCTCAGAGTGTCGTTTGGGCCTGAAACGACGTTCTGGGCCCCGTCTATTAGTTATGCATAGTTTACTTTACTACTTTAATCGGAGGCGCACTTGACACCTTTTGATCGTCTCAGCAAACGATCGGCTGTTCCAGTTATACGGTAACCACCCGACTAAGACTTATCAAGTGCAGCGCCACTGCCAGTCGCGACGCGTCGACGGCCACTTTCACCTAATTACATATTCATGACATCATCAGCAGATTTCATCAGTCGCTAGATGCTCACGCTTTTCTGTATAAAGTGTGAAAGAGGCTCCCCACCTAACTATCCAAAGATTTTTGTGTCGAGTTTGTTTGGTTCGTTTCAAAAAATGTGTTCCTACATTCTTATCCGATTGTTTGCGTTATAAAAAATGTTTGTTTCGCCTCGGATATTTGTAGGGAAGTTTGGATTAGTGTGTACGGTAATGTTTTGTTTGTGTGGGGAAAGCTTATGGCGAGACGCAGCCGGACCTATGGTGTTACAAAGTTGATAGAGTGGCCCTTTGACGCTTGCGTTTCGAAACCCGAGTGTGGTTTCTCATCAGTCGCAATGTAGATTCTTTCCTTAGTTTGTGTTTGTGAATATTTATTTTAATGTGTTTTAGTGATCTTGCTCATCGAATAGCGAGGCAAGAATATCAATGTTTGGGTCTCGTTGTGAGTCCATTTGGTGGTCTGGTTTGTTTGTTTTTTGTTTCTTTACTTCTGTGAATTTTGTTTTGACTAGTGTGTCTTTTAGGTTTTTATTTCTCTTGTAGGCAATGATTGGTGATTCTGGAAATAGATTCCTTAGAGTTGAGTCCTTCTCCAGTTCAGCCCATGTTTCAAAAGAATTGCCTTAAGATCTTTTGTTTTTATGTAGGGGCTGTAAGTTGTACTGAAGATGAGTTTGTTTGCTGTTTCCTTACGTGTAATTGTACGGTTTGTTAGTGTGTTACGAATACTGTGGTTTATTTTATCTGTTATATTCGTGATTTCGTTGTTTTTGTATTCTCTGTCGAGTAGTTTTGTTTCTAAAGAAAGCGACTTTTTTAGTAATGGCGCATGTAGCATGATATAATATGATTTCCTATTTTTGCTTTATCTGTTGAAATATCCAGCGAGGAATCACGAAGAGACGTGCCTGCAGTGAACACTATTCTACAACTTGTAAAATTGTGCAGCGCAGCATCTGTAGGTGTATTTTTGCATCGTCCCTAGATTCAAGGTCAGGTGTTGCGTAACTTCAGAAATGCAATAACTCAAAAGAGTTGTTTTATTCAACAAACTTTCAATAACTGAGATAGTATACACTCAAAAATGGCGACAACACAACCGGGACGAGCAAAAAAGGTTAGGACAATAACATTCTTATTCACAAATCGGACTTTTCAAACAAAAACACACCAAAAGTTGTATATCTCGACGCCCATTTCACCACTATGGTTCGCCCCAAACCCATCGTTATCTGGTGATGGTGGACCTATCTACAGGGACTTTGGGTGCACAGGCTAAAGGCATGGATGTCCATCTTTCGTGAATTCAATCTGTTCCGGTCTATTCAGCGCAGGCTGAGATGGATTTCTATCATAATTTTGTCACCAGTACGTTGTCAATGTTGAGCGTGATGGGAGGTTCAGCAAGTTGGGGTTGGTGTACTTCCGTTAGAGGGCGCTCTTCTTCGAACGAGACGTCGTGGACGCTTTGAGAATCCTGTGAAAAATTTGACATTTTTATGCATTAAACTTTGGATAAATACCACCAGCTTGTTTTCGGTGGCGGCGCACTTCACTCCAGGCTGCTCTGGTGAGAGAGAACCCAATACACAATGAACAGGCTTATCGAACACAATATCCAAGACTCCTCGTGCACAACGCGAATGGAACGGGTGCTTTTCATTACTTTGCATGCCAGGGTGATTTTAATCTGCGTATATGTTTGGAAATTTCAAAAATTGAGCAATATAAGTTTACCGTTTATGACATATGTATGTGATACTTTTTATCAGTCCCATGATGGTGGCAAGGGCGATGGCTATGACAACAACACATGCCCAGGCGGCTCACCATAGCTATCGTTCTCATAGCCCTGCGTACAGGTCTGTGTGTTCCCGGCGTTATACGGCCTCCACCACACGCCGGGAACACACAGACCTGTACGCAGGGCTATCGTTCTCACTGCTGTTATCCGAATGCACAGCCGCTGCCACTATGAGTGTGATCCACGGGATTCATAATTGTTTAGCCCCAAATGTTGATATTATGTATCATGACATGGGGAATTTTAAAACAATGTCCATAGCGTACCATTTTTTCTGGTTCCACGTCGTTCAAGTTGAAGTTCTCGTCGGTCCATCGATCCTGAAAGTCGAGCAGCTGATTATGCTTGATTCGCGCATGCGGAATATGGTACGGCGTGGGTCGGCGTTCAAGGATGCTGGCATTCTGAAATTACAGGTAATATATTTTAAGCAACGAAGGGCAATAGACAATAACAAACAAAGTAATTGGGACAGATATTGGGACTCAAAACTTTCGTAATACATCCTGGTCTACCGCTTATGGGGCTCATTTGGAAGCTCGTTGAGCGAATAGAATTTTCATCTGCTTATTTTTGTGAAAATCCAAAATTTTATTTTCCTCCATGGAGTTAACACAGGAATGGCGCCTAATTTGAATTTCAGGTGTCGGTAAATATTGGGTATTTTTTTTTTTATGTACCAAATTCTACACGGTGACCCCAGGTTTTTATTCTGTATTTCGTAAGAGAGCCTGAAAGTTTCTGTACTGTTAATTTGAGCAAAAATTTTAGTCTTTCAATTTCGAGATGCATTTTACTTTCAACTTTCAACCTGTTAGAAATATAATATTCTAATCAACTGACACTGTGTTAACTTTGTGTGATTACGACTTATAAGCATGCTCTCCGAAGCTCAAGAGTTTACAACTGCCAAATTTGCTTCCAAATAATTACAAGTCCTGACGAACTCTCGTATCAAACTCTTTCCTGCTAGTTTCGTTCACATTTCATGCGTCGGTACTTACCTGCTTCGCTCGGAGAGCGACCTCTCCACGTCGTAACGGCAAGATTAGCGCACAGAAGATGAACAGGAAAGCTAGAAGTGATGCAACTAGACCGATACTTGTACCGAGTATACTGAGATAATGAACTGAAAACAGGAACAGAAAAGCAAAATTTACCGCAACATTGATAATCTCTCTCTCTCTCTCTCTCTCGCTCTCGCTCTCGCTCGCTCGCTCGCTCTATGCAGGTAAGATCTGATCGTATGACTCCTCTATGATTCCATTTGGAGAAGGGTGAAAAAATACGTACCAAAGACAAAATCGATGAACGCATTAGCATTGTCTTCGTTGCTACCCTGGCGATCGTAGAGGGCTAGAATCATTATGTTGACAAAACACAGTAATATCACTATTGCTGAAATACTCAACATCGCCAGGACCTGGAACATCTTTCGAAAAGACAAAAAGAATTTGAAGAAATCTACGTCACATCTTGAGAAATTGCTTCTTGCTGCTTATGTGGGCAAAATAGATTATTAATGATACCTTACCAGAGAACACCCGCCTGCAAGTTGGAATAATGTACGTATACATTTATATGGTGTTCTTGTGAGAGGAGAGAGTCAATTTATTACTCATTGTAGACCATTTACGAGAAAATGGCAAAATGATCGCATAGTTGCCTTATTGCCTTGTATCTGAGCTCTTTCAAGAAGAAATAATCTTTTCCATGCATTATAATTGGGAATGGTTTTAGATGAATTTTCGAAGAACGTAACCGTTTTGTCGTAGTGCAACGCACGAGACACGTTTAGATCTGTGAATAGAGGGACCGTGATCTCATCAAGTATTAGGTTACACCTGATTCTTCTGAAGTGTGTGGTCAAATTGCAGGTGAGTGCAGTCCTACCTTTCTGTAGGTACTTGATTCTTTTCTCGGGAACACACTCAGCGCTATCATTGTCACGGCGGCAGCTACGATCTGCGAATAAATAAAGAAGAACGGAACTGAGGAGTCGATACGACTCTGTCCAGATCGTTCAATGGAGGTCGTCTTCGAGGCACCGAATTTAACGACTTTTACCAACACCAAAATTACGTCAATAAAATTTTAATTTTAATGTGCAACACAGCAATATTTAAAATATTTCACTTGATGGTCGCATCGCGCTATCGTAAGTAAGAACACATTACGTCAACATGTAATACTAACAATCAGTGTGTGTGTCGGCCAATCATAAAATATCTCTACAGCATCAAAATATAAATCACATCGCGCAATAAATTGGCCACAATATACATGAAAATGCATTTTCTGGAATTGAAAAATACATGTTATGAAATGTGACTTCTTCTCAGCGGTTGGAATTCTCAGGTCATCGAGGGACTGTGATCGCAGTATTAATAGAGTGGTTGTTTGCGCTCAGGATATTGCAAGTAATATTCGTCCAGGAGTTATGATCAATAAGTGTAATGTATTAAACTTTTTATTATACAAGCCTTATCTGTGTTCCTATTCCTCGCTATATCTGTAAAGTATGTCAAAGAAAACAGTCTATATCTGTTAATTACCCTCCCTAACCCCCTTCATTAATTTGTTCTACCGATCGCCCTGACCGAGGGAGTCAAAGGGAGGCAAGGTTTTATAAGCTAACATGAGAGACACCTAAGAAGTTCTTCACTGTTTTCGTCAGGAGTATTTGGCCAGGTGTTCCTTCGGTTGCACCAGATCATATTTTACATGATATCTCAGAAGAGTACTTATGATAATTCGCGCCTCGTACCATAATTGGAACTTTCAGCCGTTCTCTTTCAAGAGGAAGATTTGGTACTTGAGAAATAAAGTATACAATATTTGCTGACACTTGAAATTCAAGATGGCTGCCATTCCTATGTCAACTCTAGGGGGGGGGGAATTCTACTCTTGATTTTCACAAAAGTAAACGTTTAAAGAATTGTCGTTACTTCATAAGCTTCAAAATGAGCCCCCAAAAATTGGTGGGCAACAATATTGTAAAAGTTTGAGAGTCCTGATATAAGTCTAAGAAGCGCATTCCATTTCTGATATTGGGAAAAGGTAAAAATCACACATCGAAGTAGAGGAAAAAGTCAACAGGTTTTCGGTACAGTAAATTTAACGAATTTAAGACTGAATGGTAGAGATCACTCAGGATGACTGTACAGCATTGTATCGCTTTTAACTTTGAAGCAAAGGTGGGAATCTGAAGAACGGTTGTGTTTTAGCTGTCAAGTTTAATACAAAGAAAGTGTTAGTTGACATAATTTTAGAAGTGGCTTCCCCATGGGATGATGACGTCATATAGGCGAACAGCGACAGTACCTCGAACGTCCAGATATGACGGACGCGGACAGCAGTATCCTTCAGTGACTTTACAACAATGATCTGGCGACTACCTGCAAGTAAGTACCGCCGCACAGTAAGTGAGGCTACCCACAATTCTCCATGATCTGTACACACGGAGATCACTCACTGAACTGAAGCAAATTTCTTCTGTACACAGAACTGCTCGGTCCATATTTCAAAATTCTGGCAACATAGTTCTGATAATCGTAATTTTCTGATTTCTCACTGCGAATAATGAGGAGATCAACCCCTTTTCCACGGAGGAGATAGCAATTTTGTAATTTTATCGACATAGATTTTTGACAGCCATACACAATATTTTCAAGGAAACTAAGGGAATAAGTTGCATCTGTGTTGGCAAAAGAAAGGATATTGATTTTTTTTTTAATGTCCATGATGACAAAGGAAATTTGCATGTCTGACAGGTGGTATGATGAGACCATCTTAGTTGCTGATAACTTTATCTTGACAAGTGTGCAATTTTTAGTACCTCCTAACATCGACTTCTCATTCAATTCACTCTTGAATTTTAAACATAATCAATAATTTTGGAACATAATTTTAACAAGTTATCCTGAACTTAAATTGTAAGTTAAAAATTGTTAAGAAACTGATAAAATTGAAAAAGCCTTAAGCAAAAAAAGTCTGAGTGAACACATCAAGGGGAATTGTGGGTAGCCTCACTTACTGTGCGCCGTTGCGAGTCTTCGGTGTTCTGTCCGTGGCATGTATGACGTCATCAGTTTGTGGCCACACCACAACATGACTTTATTCCCCTTCATTTTTTTTCTGAATTGACGAAGGCTACTTACAAATATTCCTATCCAGACACTGCAGCCGTTGGTTACGTTCGCGTCGTCCATGCCACCGAGAATTCCGATTGTCGTCAACATGGCTCCTGATATTACGTACAGCAGGGCGAACAGAACACACGCAAATATGCGTGCCTGTATGCCTCTACACACCAACGTCATTTATGGATAAGGTTACCCTTAATTGCTATGGTAACACCTGGAATATATGCGAAAAATCACACTTTGGTTCAATATTAGCTCTTTGCGAACAGGTAAGGTGTCAAATCTGTAATTGTACATTTCTATATATTCTGTGTCGGTAGAAAGTTGTTAGTCGGTTGCTTTGACAAGCACTGAAATCAAACCTGAAAAGATTTTCATCGACTTTGCATCGCGTAGATTGTGTCCCACGTGTGTTGTCACAACCGTG